>NC_090767.1:30269322-30334322 GCF_036898095.1 Palaemon carinicauda
AAAAACTCCATTTTTCATCAACATTGTTTACTTCCCTTTTTGTGGGTTTATACATTACAAAGGGACATCCTTACCCTTGTTAGCAGTACAGTACCAACATACTACATTCTTCTCGATGATTCTATTCCCACCTTCCCTCTCGTGATGTCCTCTGTGAGGCATGACCTCTATCCTTCCCATCCTTTGCTTGAATGTGCAATATCCCTTACTGAGGCGCCTTCTCCCCTCTTCTACTAGCATTGGCCGTATTGATCGCTATAGCTTCTTTCATGGGTGAATCTCCCATTTCTCCCCCTCTGGTACCTGCCTTGTGTACTCTGCTTTATTGCTTGTTTCCTTCTCCATTTCTCATTGTTCCTTCTGGGTACTTCATTGTTACCTCCTATGTCTATTATTCCCCATAATTTTATGGCTTTTTTCTCTTCCTTGGTTTCCTTCCCCTTGTCTTTGTCCACCTTTTACCCATTCATCCTCATCTCACTTGTTCAATTGCTTCCCTTATCTTCCCATTCTCTCTCTTCTTTCTCTTTCTCTTTCTCTGTCATTAGGCTCTTCCTTTTTCTTTCACCTACCTCTTGAATTAAGGTCTTTTTCCTGAAATTTGTTCATCTCTTTCAGGTCCTCCTCATAGCTGTTCAAGTGTCCTAGAATTGTGTACTCTCCGCCACCTCAATCGATGTCTCCAACCTTTCCTTTTAGCTTCTACACTTCTTTTCTTCAATATTAGCGTTATATATCTTTATTTTAGTTTTCTGTCTGCTTTTGTTGCAGTAATTCTGTAAATTTCCTTCCAACTCTGGCATCTCTGGTCGAGCTCTTGTGTTTTCTGTAACATATCCTTATATAGTTCCTCCTCCTTTATTAATTCCTTGTTCGCACTTTCCTGTACTTGTTTGTACGTCTTTTTATTGATATGAAGCAACCCAAACAGAATAAAAACAGGTCTTGTATTTCTCGTCTTTTCTAGATCTCCATCACATTTTGTCCCTCACCTGCTGCCGTGAAATCATGTCCACTGATCACATTTGTCGTATTGCACACAACGAACCACATCAATTTTTACACGTCATAGCACATCTATTGTCCTCCACTAAATTGTGTTTAGGTATTCAAAGTTGATACAGTCATTATTATTACTAGCTAAGCTACAACCTTAGTTGGAAAAGCAAGATGCTATAATGCCAAGGGCTCCAAGAAGGAAAAATAGCCCAGTGAGGAAAGGAAATAAGGGAATAAATAAACGATATAAGTAGTGAAAAACATTTAATATAAAATATAAAAACATTAAAACAAATATTTCATATATAAACTATAAAAGACTTACATCAGCCTATTCAATATAAAAAAGTTTGTTGCAAGTTTGAACTTTTGAAGTTCTCTAGATTCGACTACTCCACCTGACTAAGAAGATCATTCCATAACTTGGTCACAGCTGGAATAAAACTTCCAGAACACTGGGCAGTATTGAGCCTCATGATGGAGAAAGGCCTGCCTAGTATTACAAACAGGATGGAACTGTCTGGGAAGATCTGAATGTATAGGATACTTTTCATTGCTTTGGATAAGCATACTTAAAACTTTATTAAAATTTCTCTCCAACTCGATGCTTAAAACAAAGCTCTTGGCTGCTATATGACACATTGTGTATATTTCATTTTCATTGTCCTGTTATTATAAGAACACTATACGCAATGCCGTATAGCAGTTAGGAGATTTTTATAAGCATAGAGATACACAGAAAGTTTGAATATGTTTCAGCAGACCTAAGAAAATATTAACAACATTAGTATGAAGTATGAAATTGTATTTCCTTGCCGGTTTCTTACGGATTATTAAGTCTGTCTTTGTTGATATTAGCCAGAATCAGTCGTCAGTTTTCAGTGATATTGTCCTTGAACAAGATGGTGTTTTCCCTTAACAGAGACAGACAAGAAAGGGAACATTTTCCAGTATACTGTTTATGACCCGGGCACCCCACACTTGTTTCCAGATTAGCTGGGAGTGCTTTGTTGATCATGTAAGCTAAGAGTTCTCTTGCTTGAGGGTACACTCAGCCACACTGTTTTATCTTATATCTTATTTATCTTCCTCTTGTTATGTTAAAGTTTTTATAGTATATAAAGTGATATTTATTTTGATATTGTTGCTCTTCTTATAATATTTCATTCATCCTTATTTCCCTTCTTCACTGAGCTACTTTCCCTGTTGGAGCCCTTGGGCTTATAGCATCCTGCTTTTCCAACTAGGGTTGTAGCTTAGCAAGTAATAATAATAATAATAGGGTCAGTATTGCAGAGTATATTTTTATTTTTTTTATTTTTTTGTAGAGCACAGCCATACGATGTGAACTTAATAACTTACGGTTTAACTATGTGTGATGACTTTCTTATGATTATTTTAAAAGCAGAATATTTGATATATTGTAGAAGAGTATATTTTATTGGTGGAAGACTTAAGTAGTCACGGTTGGCACCTAATTCTTCACCACTGTAAGTTATACGCAGGATGATTGTGTTGAGAGCTTCCTCTTTGAGTTGATCATAGTGTGGTAATGTCTTTTGCTCCGTTCTCATCCACAGCCAATATTTTTGACTTCTCTGTAAAGCCACCATAGAAGTAGAGAGGAAATTGCAATTCTCTCTTCTTTGGTGACTCTTCCCTTTTGTTTTTATTTTTCAGGTGAGTGAGCTTTTATTTGTTTGATGGTGGAGTTGTGTGGAAGACTTATTAGCCACTTCCTTCATTCTTTCATGTCTGGTAAAGAACTGTGTCATGCTCTCTTAGTGATAAAGGATGCCTCTCTATCTTGTCAAAAGTATTGTTTAATCCATTGTTGTATAATTCTTCATGTGTGTGTGTTGTGATGAAAAAATAAATGTATAAATTAGTGTTCCATTTTCTATAAAATAAACTAAGACTGCTACTGGTAGTGTTATGTAAAATTTTACTGATTTAATAAAATAGCCATTCCTAATATTTTAATTTCATTTATAATTACCTCGAATAACTTAATGTTTCTCATAATATTTATGTTGATACTTGATAAATTTGTTCTATACAGGAAATTATATTAGGTTAAGTTACGAAACCAATATTATCCCAATGTTTAACTTCCACATGACAAGATGGCAAAAATATAGTGAAGTCAAAATAATGACAGATTTGCAGCTATAGCAGCTCCCAATAAACTCACTCTAATAAGAAAACCAAAATATTTTATAGCTTTTAACAATATATTAAATCTCTTGGTTTAAAGTCCTTTAAAACATCAATAAACCAAAACTTTAGAGCAGAACAGAGTTCTTGTTACTAAAACACACGTTTTATTGGTGCAGGTGTCGAGGAATGAGTCTCGGAACAAAATTGATAAGCTTTCTCATGTAACCTAAAAGATATTTTAAGACAAATCCTTTTTTGGGCTCAGGCCATGTCGTCCTAATGGAAGTTCCTTCATAGTAGCTTCCTAGGTTATATTTAACTACAGTGATATATCCCAGAGAATTTTACTTAAGGTATCCAGAATTCTAACTCCTGGCGCGAATATCCCTGGCTTTTGTCTTTAGGGATATCGCATAATATCAGAGGACGTATTCTTGACACGCCACATAGCTATCTACACCCCTAATAGCGTTTACGCTTCGAGTGGGGAAAGTGGCAAGAAGTGTAGGTGGGCCGTTATTAAGGCAACGCTCCTACTCCTAAGTCAGGTTAGGCTACCGATACAGGAGGCTAGACCTCCCTAGGCCTCACCTGAAGGCATATATGATAATGCCAACTCCCTGTGGCCTAGCAGACAGTCCTGTGCCGGCAGATCCTAAAGCCGAAGAATTGAATTCTTCCCTTGCTTAAGGTCTCCAACTCTAGATTCTGTTCCTATCCACCTGAGACAGCGACCTGGGTGCCACCATCTCATCCTCAGACTACCCCAGTCTAGGGAATTGAATTCCCTGGCCACTAAGGTTGTCTTTACTCTGGATCAGAATCTTTTAGGTTAGGTAGGACCTACCGGGTGCTACCTCACCTACAGGACCCTTACCCCTCCCCTGCTGTCCTTTGGTGTTGGCCTAGCCTTCACACATCTTGGCCATCATTCTACAATCGACCCTACGGGTAGATTGTGGGATTGGCTCGGGTTCTTTGTCGGCTCCCGGCAGAGATTCCCCTAACCTATCGAGTGTTCTTCAGTCCTTCTACTGAGTCAAGGGAGGCAGCAAGAGAGACGCTGGGAAATGGGTCAGAGGTTTCCAGAAGAACACCACTGGCCCATACCTTCCTAATGAAGGGATGAGAGGTTGTCTGTTCCCTAGGGCATCTTTGGATGTAGTTATCCCTCAAACTCACCCTGAGATCCCCCTCGTCCAGATTCCGATAGAATCTGATGTTTCAGATGCCTTGAAAGACATCCAGCTGGAAGACAACTTGTCGGTGGTTGCCGAAGATACGGAACGCAGTCTTCTAGCAGAAGAGCAGGATCAGGAGGCTGTCTTACCTCCTGAAGGCGACGACGAAAAAACCAAAACTATTTCGGTTTCATTGGCTGCGGTGACTGAGCCTGTCCCGTCGAACTCTTCCGCCCCCCCAATTGGATACGATTAGCCATACGCTAACTTCCCTTCTGTCCATGTTTCAGGACATGAAGTAGCAGTCATCCGAGAAGGAAGCTGCACTTCGTTCAGAGATGCATCAACTCGTATCTACTCGTTTAGCCCCCAAGAAGCTAAACGTGAAGGAACTTCCCTCTTTTTCAGACATCAATCCTTGGAGGTATGCTGGACACATGCCTATGTTAGGAAGGAAGATCTTCCTCTCCGACAAACTGGGCACAGTCGCAGTAGAGGATGTTGAGTTCTGGCCCAGTAAAGGGGCCTACCCGGATTGTTACGTTCGCTTAAGGACGGAACCTCCCTCAAAAGAGGAGACGGAGCTGAAAGAGGTCATCATCAGGACCTCCCCAAGACCCAGGCCTTGTTCACTAAGACCTTGAAGGAGAGGGCCTTCTCTAGTTCCAAGGTACCGGCTCTCAGCACGAAGCACCCATCCTTCATTGCTGCTTCTTCCCGTGCCTTCCCCTTTATGAAGAAAGGGTTCAAGGCAGCCTTAAAGGCAGTTGAGGCAGGGAAACCTTGTCCTACACTTGAAGAGTGTAGACCCTTTTCCCTCCCCCTACCATCTGACGATGCTGACTGGAAGGACGTTTATAACACCTTCTCGGTTGGGAAGCTGGAGGCTGACATTGCCGGACGTCAGTTCGGAGAAGACCTCCCGAAGTTGTCGGACTTCCACCTGCGCAGGGAGCAGGAGACGAAGGAGAGACTTGCCGCCTCTATGTCCTTACAGACTGGATTAGAGACTATGGCAAGCGTCCCAGACACCCCAGACATGTACATGGTCTTTGCCAAAGCTCATTTGGCAACGGTCACCAAGGACCTGTACAACTTCATTAAAGCCAGACGGGCTTGCAGAGAGTTCGTGTTCGCCTCGGCTGCGGGGAGGCACGAACCCAGGAAGCTGATAGCTTCCAACATCTGGGGAAAAGACCTCTTCCCAAGCGAAGTGGTCAAAGAGGTTGTTGACAAAGCCGCTACGGAGAATGGGAATCTCCTCCACAAGTGGGGCTTGTCATCCAAGAGGAAGTCTTCCAGTGAGGAGGGTCCCCAACCCAAACAGAAAACTAAATGACCTAGAGTGCCCTCTCGCCCTCCACGACAACAACAACAGCTTCCCGTGGCCACGGTGCCCCAGACGGTGGCACAACCACCTACCACATACCAGCTGGTGCCCCAACAAGTGGCGACTCAGTCGCCTGTCTTTACCCCAGCCTTTGAAAGGCAATCTACAACCTTTCGGCCAAAGTCTCTAGGTTCCTTTCGAGGTTCCTCTAGACGCCCCTCTAGAGGCAGGGGCAACAAAGGTGGACGTGGCCAAGGAGGCAAGTCCTCCAACCAGCACTCCAAGTGAGATGCTTCCAGTAGGAGGGAGATTTCTCCTCTTCCGGGATCGCTGGACCTTCGATCCCTGGGCCCACAGCTTAATCAAGAATGGACTGGGGTGGAGTTGAGATGCAACTCCACCAATTTTCCCCTCAGTTCTTCCAACACTCAACCCCCATTCTGGAAGAATATGTCCAAGAACTCTTAGAGAAGAGAGTTGTAAGGAGGGCAAAGTCCATCAAATTCCAATGAAGGCTGTTTTGTGTTCCGAAGAAGGATTCGGAAAAGCTCAGAGTCATTCTGGACTTATGACCACTCAACAAGTTCAGAATGCTGACTCTTCAACACATAAGGACCCTACTGCCCAAACAGGCATACGCAGTCTCCATAGACATGGCGGACGCATATTGGCATGTTCCGATCAATCGACAAGTTTCCTCCTACTTAGGATTCAATCTACAAAAGAGACAATATGTCTTCAGAGCCATGCCCTTCGGACTAAACATAGCCCCAAGGGTATTCACAAAGCTTGCGAACGCAGTCATTCGTCAACTACGCCTAAAGGGAGTTGAGGTGATTGCCTACCTGGACGACTGGCTGGTATGGGCAGCATCCGAAGAAGAATGCACACAAGCCTCCAAGGAAGTGATCCAGTTCCTGGAACATCTAGGATTCAAGATCAACTTGGAAAGGTCTCGACTATCTCCAGCTCAAAAGTTCCAATGGCTGGGTGTCTACTGGAACTTACAGTCACACTGCCTCTCCATTCCATTAAAGAAAAGGAGAGAGATAGCGGGATCTGTGAAGAGACTCCTTCAATCCGTCAGGATAACAAGAAGGCAACAAGAGAGAGAGTTGGGGTCTCTCCAGTTTGCCTCGATGACAGACCCAGTGTTGAGAGCACAATTAAAAGATGCATCAGGAGTCTGGAGAAAATACGCATCAAACGCTCGAAGAGATCTAACAAGACCGATACCAACTCGTCTGCGATCACTTCTCAAGCCAGGGTCAGAGGCCAAGTACCTAAAGAAGAAGGTACCCCTACAACCACCTCCACCTTCAGTCACCATTCACATGGATGCCTCGAAGGAAGGAGGGGGAGGCCACTCTCACCAATGGAAAGTCCAAGGAACCTGGTTCTCCCTCTTCAAGACCTTCCGCATCAACATTCTGGAAGCCATGGCAGTTTTTCTATCGCTGAAGAAACTGAAGCTTCGCTGCTCGATCCACATCCGGCTGGTCCTAGACAGCGAAGTGATAATGAGATGCCTAAATCGACAAGGTTCAAGATCGCCTCAAATCAACCAAGTGATGTTGGCCATCTTCCGCCTGGCGGAAAAGAAAAGATGGCACTTATCAGCAGTTCACCTCCAAGGGTTCAGCAATGTGACGGCGGATGCTCTATCCAGGCTCACCCCAATAGAGTCAGAATGGTCCCTAGACGCAAGATCATTCTCCTTCATCTTACGCAAAGTCCCAGGACTGCAGATAGACCTCTTCGCGACGAGCGACAAGAAGCTACCCAGATCCATAGCCCCGTACGAGGATCCTCTAGCGGAAGCAGTGGATGCCATGTCCATAGATTGGAACAGATGGTCCAGGATTTACCTGTTCCCTCCAACCAACCTCCTGCTGAAGGTCCTCAACAAACTGAGATCATTTCAGGGAACAGCAGCAATAGTGGCTCACAAGTGGCCCAACAGCATATGGTTCCCACTGATAACGGAACTACGACTGAAGCTGATTCCATTGCCGGATCCAGTTCTGACTCAACAAGTGCAGAAGTCGACTGTCTCCGCTTCATCACAGAAAACCCGGAACCTTCATCTCATGATTTACTCACCTTAGCAGTCAAGAAAAGGTTTGGGATTTCAAAGGCAAGTATCAACTTTTTAGAAGAATACAAATCGAAATCTACTAGAAGACAATACGAGTCTTCCTGGAAGAAATGGGTTGCCTTCGTCAAGGAAAAGAAACCAAAAGAGATCTCAACAGATTTCTGTTTATCTTTCTTTATTCATCTCCATGAACAAGGTTTAGCAGCCAACACGATCTCCACGTGTAAATCTGCCTTGACCAGACCCCTACTATATGCTTTCCAGGTGGACTTCTCGAATGAAATCTTCAACAAGATCCCTAAGGCCTGCGCTCGACATCGGCCCGCAGCACCTCCGAGGCCCATTTCTTGGTCCTTGGATAAGGTTCTTCATCTAGCCTCTACCTTGAACAATGAAGATTGCTCTCTAAAGGATTTGACTCAAAAGTTGATAATCCTATTTGCACTAGCCTCAGGAGCCAGAGTTAGTGAAATAGTGGCCCTTTCGAGGGATGATGGCCACATTCAGTTCACAGACTGCGGAGAACTGAACCTTTTTCCTGACCCAGCGTTTCTCGCTAAGAATGAGCTGCCCACCAAAAGGTGGGGTCCCTGGAGAATCTGCCATCTGAAAGAAGATGCATCTCTATGCCCAGTAGAATGCCTAAAGGTCTATTTTTGTAGAACTTCAGACTTTGGGGGAGGACAGCCTTTCAGAGGAGAAACCTCAGGTTCAACATTGACCTTGAAACAATTAAGGGCAAAGATCACCTATTTCATTCGCAGAGCGGATCCAGACAGCACACCCGCAGGTCATGATCCGAGAAAAGTTGCTTCGTCTCTGAAATTCTTTCAGAACATGAGTTTTGAAAGTCTTCGCTCCGATACTGGATGGAAGTCATCCAGGGTTTTCTTCAAGCACTACGCGAAACAAGTGCAAGAGATTAAGCATTTTGTGGTGGCAGCAGGTAGTGTACTAAAACCTGCCGCTTGATTTCTGCGAAGAACAGTGCATTAATTGGGACTTTAGTGAAGGGTGTACATGGTTTCCTCCTACGGAGTGACATGTTTAGTGAAGTGTCTAAGTAGTGACACTATGAACTGTTCTAAGTATAAGGTGAAAGAAGCATAAAAGACATACACATGTGCCATGCGTATAAGTACGCAAGTGTTGATGAACTGTAACGACAGAAATGTGAAATAATGAAATACTACGATATTTCCTTTACAGTGGCTTCATGTTTCCTTTCCAGATGAAACAGCTTTTTCTGTTATTACTATTTTATTATGCTTTACACAATATTTCCAAAAAATTTCTTTGATTTTATATTGTATTATAAAGTGAACAGTATTTTTGCTATCTATTATTTAGCAATAAACACTTCTTTGAATTTTGCGTCTCATTTTGCCCTACAAATTCTATGCATGCTATATAAATAAATGTGTCAGAGCACTTATTATCCTATTATTTTGAAAATATTCTGAACATACTCTATATCTGTTCTAAGTGAACAATCTGATAATTATGTGTTATGGTATCAAGTATCAGTCCCTGGTAATGACTGATTTTATATCTGATTGATTTACTGACTACAAATTTCCTACACGAATGAAAATCTGTCTACCTTGCTTACAACACACCAAGTGGACCAGGGGAGGTGTCAGTAATCAATACATAATTTCTTCCTTTCAGAATACAAACTATGTTTTACATGTATATGATGAGACTAATATACAAACTGGTTTGCTAGATTGTTCATTGAACTTACAATCCTTGGGTTTTTCCTAGAGTCTCCCATGACTCTTCCCTGTAGGGTGCAGGAAGCACTGACATAGTCCATGATCAGTTGAAAGGTGTATGACGGTAACACCATGTGTCTCTAGGTCTAGATGACCAAGGAAAATTTATCCCGCGGTTATTGGCACTATTGGAAATCCACAGATACATTAATGCTCTGGTAAACTTCCATCAGGACGACATGGCCTGAGCCCAAAATCTATTTTTGGGTGAGGTAGCCATGTCGTCCTGATGGACCCACCCTCCTTTTACAAAGGATGAATGGATCCCTCCCAAACGTCCTGTATCTGTAGCACCTCGCTAACTCTACAAAGAATGACAAGATGGCGCTGGGATGTGACGTCATACTGGCGCCCAACTATAGTACATGTAGGAGTGTTGCCTTAATTTTAGACAGTGCATGTTCAAGTACCGTTTGTGGGAAAACATGGCTTCAGGGTTATTTGAGTACATTGAGTGAGGAGGATAGGTTGTTAGTCGAGACCACAGATAGTAATAGGGTGGTCAAATTTGGAGGGGGTACTCAGTTGAAGTCTCTTGGGGAGTGTAGTCTACCGGCTTCCTTAGTTGGGAATAAGGTCACAATTAAAACTGACATAGTTGATTCTGACATTCCTTTATCAAGGCAGGCTATGGAAACTGCCAAGGTAAAGATGGATATCGAAAATGACTCTGTGGAGATTTTAGGCAAACCAATAGTTTTGAATATTACTTCTTGTGGACATTATTGTATTCCTCTTGGTAATGATGCCAATGTTGAGAAGCAGGAAAACGCTGCGAACAAAGGAATCACTCATCAGATGACGAACGAGGGCACCATAGGGGGACAGGATATGTAACCGCTCCTCACGATACGTCCCTAATTATACACGATATCTTCGGATAGCCGTTCTGGGGGTTAGAACCCCGTGATACCTGACGGTTATTCTCTTGTAACATCACTCACAGAAATATTATAGAGTAGGAAGCTGCCGGAAGGAACCTTCCATCACGACGACATGGCCATCTCACCCAAAACTAGATTTTTCCTACGTCAGAATCCGTTTGTTGAGTGATGCTGGGATTTGGCGGGAACAGTATGCCCGTGATTGGGAGAGAATTGAGAATAACTGTGTTTTGTGTAAGCAATTTAAGAGAACTCCACCTAGACCAGTGGTTGGTTTGCCCATGGCAAAAAAAATCTAATCAGGTTGTTGCTATGAATTTGAAACATTGGCAGGGGGGAAAATGGATTCTTTATCTTATAGATATGTGGTCTCGGTACACACAGTCGGCTTTCATAGATAGGAAGAAAACCACTAATGTGATTCATCAGATAATGAAACTTTGGGTGGGAACTTTTGTGGTTATGGAGGGGGTTTTGCATGATAATGGTGGGGAATTCAGTTCAGATGAGATGAGGGATGTAGCTTCAGTTTTAGATGTAAGGATTAACATACCAGCTGCTGAAAGTCCGTTTCAGAATGGGTTGTGTGAGCGAATACATGCAGTCACTGACATGATGTTTGTTAAATTAAAAGTTCAATATCATCGAACTCCTATGGAAGTGTTGTTGAAGCGGTCGATTATGGCAAGAAATTCCCTCCAGATGTGGAATGGCTTTAACAGCCACCAGTTGGTTTTTGAGGAAAACCTTAACCTTCCAAACATCATGACTGATAAGGTTCCTGCATTGGAGGGCAAGACCACCAATGAGGTTTTTGCTAGGCATCTAGTGCTCTACCTTCATCTAGGCAGACCTTCATACAGACAAAAGCCAGGAGAGAGTGAAGAAGGCTCTGAGGAATAAGGTAAGGGTGGCAGAGAAGATTTTCCAGCCTGGTGATTGTGTGTTTTATAAACGGGAGGGTCATGATCGATGGCTTGGGCCTGGGAATGTGATTTGTCAGGATGGTAGGTTGATCTTTGTAAGGCATGGGAGTGCAATTGTTAGAGTATCACCAATAGACTTATTAAGCAGGAGTTGGAGTTCAGGGGGAAACTTAAATCTGATGGTGCTGGGAACATAAGTAATAAAGCTGCGGGGTTAGATGGTGATGGTGATGTGGAGTGAGACTTGACATCGTTTGCTCAGTCGGATTTGAGGGAAGCCGATACTACTGGTAATAGGGTTGAAAGCTGTGAGGTGCATTCAGAGGTGCCAGTTGGAGCAGAAAATGAAAGTAAGAATCGTTCAGTTCCTAAAATTAGACTTTGAGTGCAGGAGAATAATTGTTGGAAAATATGTGCTACAACTCTTACGAAAGCCGAAAGAACACGTCGGAGTGTCAGGAAGCAAAACAAGCGGAGATGAAAAGACTATGTGACTTTGGGACTTATAAGGAGGTACCTTTTTGGGGGTCAGAAGTGTATTTCAACCAGGTGGGTTCTGACTAGGAAGATTCTGGGATAAAAGCACGTTTGGTGGCGAGGGGTTTTGAGGAAGAAAGTACTTTTCAGAGTGATTCCCCAACAGTGGGTAAAAGTGCCATCAGATTGCTTTTGACAGTGGTAGCTAGTTTGGAGGGGGAAATAAGAACTACTGATATTGAATCGGCTTTTCTTCAGGGAAGGGACCTTAAGAGGGATGTATACATTCATCCTCCTTGTGAGGTAAGAGTGGAGGGTGTCTTGTGGAAACTAAAATAAGTGCCTGTATTGTTTGGGAGATGCTTCCTGACAATTTTATTTGAGTGTTAGGGAGGAGATACAAAGATTAGGATGTCAACCGTGTGTTATTGAACCAAGTTTATTCTACAAATTGTCTGGGAAGGGAAAACTTGAGGGCATTTTGTTTACTCTCATAGATGACTTTTTGCATGTAGGTACGAGTGTTTTTAGGGAGAAAGTTATGGAGCCATTGAGAGAAAGGTTTCTTGCCGGTAGTATGGAGGGAGGTCATTTTTCTTATGTCGGTTTTAGAACAGTGCAAAGTAAACAGGGTTTTTGGCTTGATCAAAGTAGTTATGTAGATAGTGTGGAGGTGGAGCAATTAGATCAAGAAAGGCTTTCGCAAAGGGGTTCGGAACTTTCAGCACTTGAGAAGACAAGTTATCGGTCTATTGTAGGTGCCATCAATTGGATTGTTTTGGGTTCAAGACCTGATAGGGCTTTCAATTAGAGTGAATCCTGCAACCGTGGACGATTTAGTTAAGGCTAGAAAGGTTTTGAGAAGGCTACAAGAGAGTGAGTCTTGTATTCTGTTCCCATGCATAGATAATCCTTGGTCTTTGTATGTTTTTACTGATACACCATCAGCTAATTTACCTGATGGTTTTAATAGTTCTTTGGGTATTGTTATTTTCATTACTGATGGGAATAGATCAAGTCCTCTTACCTGGCATGCAAATAAGAGAAAGAGGGTAGTTAGATCGACCTTGGCAGCTGAGACTTTAGCGTTGTTGGAAGGATTGGAGGAGGCACTTTATCTTAGATCAATGTTGGTGAAAACTGACACCAGTGCCGTAGTTCCTGTTATCATTTATGTGGATAATAAGAGTATGGTTGAGGCTATTTATTCTACCAAACTGGTAAGTGGTAGAAGATTGAGAATCAATCTTGGGGCAATAAAGGAGATGTTGAAAAATGACGTAAAACAAGTCAACTGTTAACCAGGATCATACCAGCTTGCTAATTGCCTGACAAAAAGGGGGTTATAGGTGAACAGTTGCTTACTGTATTTCGTACTGGTCGCTTTGGGAATATTGAGATCTAAATGTTGTTGCTTGGTTGAGTGTTGTCTTGTTGGTAAGTTCACTCACATATTTTACGATTAATGGATCCTTATTTTAGATGTCTTGTGTGAACAAGAAAGTCTAGGTTTTAAACGTGGCTGATTTTCAGTCTTGAAATTTTATGGAATTGTAGCTAAAGCTTTTGGTTTTAGATGTGGCTGGTTTTGAGTGTTTTTTTATATGACATTGTATAATTTACTATAAAATAAAAGAGAAAGGTGAGGCCGGAGGCTGGAGAGCAGGTGGTCTTTCTTTAGCATGGATCAAGGTATCACAGCAAGGGCTCTCCCAAGACAGGTCGACCACCAACGTCCTGTGAGAATACCCTCAATCAGAAGGGTAATTACATAACATCTCCCTTCATTTAAAAGGTAAATATTTGTAAACATAGCAAAACAAACATAGGCTAATGCAGGTTTATATGGAGTCTATAGCCAAACTACAAGTCCTAGATCTTAAAATACCATTTACTTTCATTTTATGGTGATATTTTTATTATTCTCAAGTAAATCTTACTCATGCTATATCACACAATTATATAAGTTATGGAAGATAATATTCTTAGAGGCATTAACGTTTGAAATTTGTTAAAATGACTTCCTATATAAATACAAAAAAATATTCGTGGTCGTTAAATATATTATAGTTACCCTTAAATAAAGTTTTCTCTAAATCAAAAGTTGTACCGTTTTCTTTTTCTTAAGGCCACTAATCTAGGGGTAACTTGCTTATAAATTTCGCTCGTATACTGAATATCAATTAAATATCAAAATAAATTCATACGAATATCTCCTGAATTCCTATTATAATTCAATTAATCTATTAGAAGAATATTTAAATATATCTTAAGCAAAATACTATAATTTTAGCTGATGAAAAGGCTATAGAACGCAGGCTATGGTGGAGGTCTCCGATTGGTTAAAACACTTCCTTAACTAGGGGGACAACTTTTGGGAATTTGTCCCCAAATCTCGGAATTTGTAAAGGTTTTGGGGACATTGAGTGTAGGAACTCCCTTAAATCTGGTAAATGTAAAACATTATCTAAATACTCATGAATAATTATCCAGTCTTCATTAAAACTTATAATGAAAGTGAATGACTTAATTAAGTTTTATTGTTTTCCTATGGTATACCATTCATTGCAATTAGAACTTTATTAATATATCTTTTAGAGCACAAACTGAAATCAGAGCATAAAATCATCATTAATAAAACAAAATATACTGTATGTTGTTTCACAATGGGAACAATTAGAAATAAAAACAGAATAGATTATAATTACAGAAGATACAGGAGTACACTGTACAGCATTTAATAGACTGTAAATTTAATTGTGTTGAAAAATGTCTGGAGAAATTACTTCTGGTCTGGGGAACTTTTAGGGATTGTCTAGGGATGTTCCTGACTGTAGACTGTAGAAGAAGATTCATTTCTCAGACGAAGAGAGAGAGGAAGAAGGAACCAAGCAAAGTCTCGTCTTTTAACTTGTGATCCTACAAACAGTGAAGGCTTCATTAGGTAAGGAGGGACACATTTTACAAGGTTTCATTGATTTTATTATGTTCTCGTGGTATCTTTAATGACTCAAAATACTGGAGATTCGAATATATTATATGTGTTGTAGGTTTCCATGTGTTAAACCATCGAATTTCTTTAAGGGTCTTTTATTGGTGAAGAAACTTTATAAAAGACATTTCTCAAAAGTGGTCTTTTTAGCTTGTGTTGGTAATACCATTAATCAGTGAGTGGTTATTAAATGAGATTGTTTCCAGATGTGGCTTTAACTTTCAATTAATGAGATGGTGTATAACTGTAGTCTCTGTGTGGTTATAGTTCCAGTTAAGGAATCTGTAATCACCTATAATTGAAGTTGTTACTATAAGAAGGAATTGAGATAATACTAATCCCAGTAGCTGTAGGCCTAGATTTTAGAATGCAAATCAAATGTCATATACTTTTTATGGAATTTTTGTTCCCGTGGTTAAAATAGAGGGTCGTAGGCCTACCATTTTAATATTGGCAAAATGTTTTATTAAAAACCGACAGAACTTTTTAATCACATACTTTGATTTAATCTGGTAAGAAATATGATTATTTATTTTTCACATTTTAAAAGTTGTGAATATGATGGTGTAAACTATAGTGAAAACTGTGATTTGTGCAAATTATTTTCATTACAAAAGTGTAAGGAGGAAAAGAGAGTTTCAGGTGATGTGTGTTAGAAAATTATTTGCTAATTAGCTAAAATACATTCTATTGGACAACTCTACATTCACACATTCTTTATTTTACTAATACAGAAAAATAAATGATTTGATATAATTTTGCATACACATGCTGTATGAATTCACATATATCATTCATTTGAATACAAATACATATAATCCTTGTGACAAATATATACAATTATTTTGCTTTAAGGAACAACCATCGCCTCACTTCCATTAGTTTGAAAGTCTTTGGCCAGCCACTCCCACCAATTAAGCTCTCTCTCTCTCTCTCTCTCTCTCTCTCTCTCTCTCTCTCTCTCTCTCTCTCTCTCTCTCTCTCTCTCTCTCTCTCTCTAAGCATCAAATCCATTAAAATATCAAATATTTGGAAGTGTATCCCAAGATATAAATTATTTGTAAGTCACAAAAGTCAGCCTCATATCAGCTCAGCAAATGCACTTACACAGAAGTGTCTGGTAAAAAAAGAGGCTTAGTTTTGATCTTAAGGTACCCTATACTGCCAATATATTTAAATCCAAGTTAAAAGAAAGCAGTAAATTACTGTGATAAAAGCACAAGTAGGAACACGGCTTTTTTTATTCAGATTTTCAGAAATTATTCTTGTGAAAACCTTTATAGAAACGATCTATTTTGATAGCAACCCTATTTTTTTTCCTCGTCCATTAGCGGACGTATAATTGCCTAATTACCTCATTAGTAATGACTAAACTCTTACTGTAAGGGGGGGGGGGTTCCTTGCCTGTTTTTCGACCAACCAGACAGAACTGGTTTTCTGTATATTTGTTCTTCGTTTAAGAGGACGGACCTACTCGTTGTCAGTGAATTTTCAAAAAAATTTAGTCTGTAAATGGAAAGCCTTATTCAGTAATTAATATTAAGTCTTCCTTCAGTATCAAGGTAAAAGGTTGGCTTTATTCTGCATTAATTAATTTTGTTACTAAATGATGATTAGCTTTATTTGCGACAATATTAATTTATGAAAAAATGGTTATTAGTGATGCCATGATTGCCTGAAATGTCGATGCTGTCTTTAATACTTTGTGGATTTGGACAATTTGAATCGAAGGCGAGACTTTAACTCTTTAATGATTATCAGCAAAAATATTTTGAATTAGTAGTGGTTATGAAGGATCAGTTCTGTTTTTTAACCATGAGAGAATGAGTGGAGATGCTGCAACAATTATTATGTTAGTTTAAAGGCCTACATATTTTCAATGAATTGACTGTTCACATTTGAAATTGTAGGAAAGAATGACGCAAAAGTTTAAGAGCATTGATTCCACAATCGTGGAATGTAGGCTGTGACATCATACAGCAGTGACAATTTTTATTTCAAGTTAGAATTTAGGAACCGAATTCAAGAGTACTTCTTTGTTAAATTATGCTTACGTTTCTAGGTGATATGGGCAGTCTTGCACGAGTTGCTCAACTTGTTCATTATTATTATTATTATTATTATTATTATTATTATTATTATTATTATTATTATTATTATTATTACATATGTTAATAAACATGGATTTTCCTGAAAAATTCATAAATCTAATTAACTAGATACTATAAATAGCTTTTCATATATAGGTCCGTTTATTGTATACAGAGTCTAAGGTATTTTGCATAAAACACGTTTCATGTTTATTTTCAATTTATTTCATTTTCAAACAAAGCCACGATTTAGGTATCGCATTTTTCCTTGCAAGTTTTCATACGTAATCGTAAGAAATTAGGACGAATTTCTTGTGTAATTCTGATAAGAGAGAATATATTTAGGAAAGCATTTATTGATACGATTTATTTTCTATTAAGCTCCAATCAATGATGTCTTATCATTCTCTAAACTCTTAGTGTAATCAAAGAGGGGGAGATTTCATTGTCTGTTTTTCGACCAGTAAGGCAAAAGTGGTATTGTAAATATTTGTACTTTGTTGTCTGTGAAGTTTTGAAAGAAAATCAGTTTTTAATATGAAAATAGGAAGCCTTATTTTCGTTTCATATTAAGGAAATAAGTTTTTGTTTTACATTTGTTATTTTTTAATCACTTAAATAAGAAATGAGTAGTTTTATATGAACATTTCTGTCAGCAATATCCTGTTGACGATTGCTTCAAACGTCAATACTGTCTGACCATTAGTGGACTAAAACTTTATTCGAAGGAGCGAAAATTTATATGTAACTTGTTTCGATTTTTTCAATGTTTGTGGTTGTGGCAAGATGAGAGAGTTTAGTAATAAAAATAGTATATTGATATAAAAGTATTTTCTGTGTAAAGAAATGTGTTGTTTTAACTGATCTAGAATAACCAACAACAAAAATATGTTTGACCTGTCTCAAAGTGGTTATAATGGACAATGCTTCTGTTGAGTTTTAACACTGAAAAAACACTTTTTTTTTAGATGTTATAACAGTTATAAATGTTAATTTAACTTCACGTACAAATTTGACAGATACTGGGGAACGTATTGAACTGAATGTTCCCATTTGGCAATGCAGTACAAAACTAATCGAAAAGTGTTATCTCAGTATTGGTTCCACAATTGTAGAATTCTATAGTACGTGTCTATGTTGAATCGCATATTTGTGTTCATAGGATATGTTGGCGATCTCAGATTGTGGAGGATTTATTTTTGCTTTATTTTTATTTTGTTTTGCCAAATCCTGTGTGTGTGTGTGTGTGAGAGAGAGAGAGAGAGAGAGAGAGAGAGAGAGAGAGAGAGAGAGAGAGAGAGAGAGAGATATTGTGTTAGCGAGCGAAAGTAGTTAGTGTAACGATCGTTTGTGGTGAGGAAGACTGTTGGTATAAATGAGATTGTTTGTTTACATTTTTAGTAAGGTTACGACAGTGGTGAATGTTTCGGAGCGAATGCTTTTTTTATTTGACTGCAGCATAAGGCAGTTGTGTGAGAGCTGGATTACATTTATATTTTTCTGACCAGCGTGGAAGTGGTTTTTGATTTTCAAAGTAAGTACAGTTTTGTTTATCTTTGCTTGTCGTGATTGTGAATGATAGGAACAATTTATTATTTATCTTTGATTATAGTGCGATAGTTCAGTTAGCTAGAAGTGTTCGTAAGTGTTTTTCTTTTTTTATTTTGGCAGGCTGCGATTCCTCCTTTGGAGTGACCGAATTTTGAAAGTGGATTTATTGTTGATGACCTGGCCTGTATTAAGATTTTGTTTGTACCGATCATTTGACTGCTCAACTGTTGACGACCTGGCCTGTGTATTTGGATTGATGATGATGATGATGACGATGATGATGATGATGATGATGATGATACTGGCACCTGTGACTCAAGGAGTTGAGGCCGATATGGCATAGAGAGAGAGACTCCTGTTTACCATATAGTGGTAGTTGCCTTGAAAAGACAGTTCGGCTTGTGTGTGGCGTCAGTGCTGGTGTCGCAATATTTATAAACATATATTTTGAGTTGGTGTGCGGTTTAGATTTAAGTTTGTTAGGGTTTTTTGCGTTTATTTGGATGGGGTTTATGGTATATATAGTGTAAAGTTTTTGATGCTGGTGATTCTAGTTTAAAGTGTTAAGTTTTGATTAGTTTAAAGTTTTTTTTGGATGGTTTGGTTTGATTTATTATAGTTTGTAAGAAATATATAGTTTTAAGGTCATGTTTTTGTTTTGTTTTTGTCCTTTTGTCCAAGAGTCCCGCTGCTGATAACGTAAGGGGAAAGGTTGTATTGAGGAGACATTGGTCTGTTTAGAGTGATTCAAGGGTGTGGGGGTTGTTTTTGCAACATCCCGCCACATTATTTTGGCGCCCGAACAGGGACTGCTGAGGCGGGACTGATAGCTGGACTGTTGGACGAAGGACGGAATTAGGTTAAGAATTTAGGATTAAGGTTGATGAAAAATGGAAGAGCAGAACAAGTTACTGAAGGTGGAATTGCGGCTGAGTAAGGAGCGTGAGGAGAGGTTGCTAATAGAGAATGAGAGGTTGAACTGGGAGAATGCGGCGATGCAGAAGGAGCTTAGGGAGTTAAAGGGGACAGTAGAGAGAGTGGAAGAATGTGTTGAGATGAGGATGCGAGAGAATGAAGAACGAATGGAGAAACGAATGGAAGATATGATGGGGCAAGTCATGGGGATGATGAAAACTATAATGGGTGAAGGTGCAGTCGGAGGAGTGTCCTCAGCTTCGGGTAATGGGTTGGTAGTGAAAGAGAAGGTTAAGGTAGGTGATAATGGGAAAGGAAGTGATAGTGATAGTAGTAATAGTGATGGTGATATTGAAGATAAGGGAATTAGGCATAGTAAGGATGAACAGAAAGGGGAGAGGAAAGATGAAAGGAAAGGTAAAAGTGATGTGAAGAAAGAGAAGAAAAAGTATCAGGCTGATAGCAAGGACGATCGTGAATGGGTGAAAGTGGTAAGTAAGAAAAAGGGTAAGAAGGGAATGGTTAAGGATAGAAATTTAAGTGTGGAAGTGGATTCATTATATTCGAATGAGGAAGAAGGTAACAAGGGAGTAGACAGTGATGATAGCAGTGAGAATGAACGTGATGTGTGTAAGACTGTGTTTATGAGAGAGGTACCTCGGTGTGAAAGGTTCAATGAGCATAGCAGTAGGGATGTAAATGATTTTTTCAAGGAGTATGAGAGGTATTGTCAGGATAAGTATGGTGATAGTAAAAGAGTTTGGGCTAGGGAGTTAGGAGAATATTTGACTGGGTATTTGTTGACGATGTATGGAGTGATAATGAGTGTAGGGGACGTTGATTATGAAAGTGTGAAAACGAGAATAATTGAGCAGGTAAAACGTATGAAAGGGAGTGTTAAGTATAAGCGTAAAAATGATTTTGATGAGGCAAGGATGAATGCAGGAGAAGCTATATCAATGTACGTATGTAGGTTGGAAACTTTAGCTAGGAAGAAGTATGGGGATGAAGGTATAAATGAGAATAAGGAGTTAATGAGGAAGTTTTTGGCAACAGTACCTGAGAATGTGTGTGAATTTATTAATTTGAAACGCAAAGAGAAAATGAGGTGGACGCAAGAGAGATTGACATGGGATGATATACTAGAGATAGTTGAGGATTATGAGTTAGATAGGTGCATGAAAGAAAGTAAATCTGTGAGTGTAAGAACTGGAATGGAAGAAAGTGTAATAGAATTTGGTAGTTATAAGGACGCAATTTTGAGAGGACCAATGAGGGTAGCTGATAATGTAGTAGATAGGAGTGTTAGGGCGAGTAATGTGGGAATACCTGTAAGGACAAATGAAGGGTTTAGGCAAGGGAATCAGGTTTGGAGGGATAGGAGTGCTAGTGCGCCGCAAGATAGGTCAGGTAGTTGTATCCGTGAAGAGAAGTGTTATAGATGTGGGAAAGTAGGACATAAGAAGAATGAATGTAGATGGGCTCTTGGTGCTTGTTTTGGATGTGGTGAGGTAGGGCATAGAATTAGCGAGTGCACGAAAGAGAAAGGGGTAAAATGTTATCGGTGTGGTATGACAGGGCACATAGCGAGTGAATGTCGGAGTAATCGTACAAATGTGATTTGCGGTAATTGTGGTAAGGATGGGCATTATGCTAGAATGTGCAAGGAGCCACGGGGTAAGTGTACTGAATGTGGTGCAGATGGGCATGTAGCTAGGGTATGTAGGAAGAAGGGAGGAAATCAGCCAGGATGTTCGGGAAACTAGAGTGTAAGAGGGTTCAGCTGGGTGAATCCTCGAGTGTGTGCGGAGTGAATGTGATGCATGTTCGTGAAGGTTTATTACATGAAGACGTGATGGGCGAAAGAGCTTATGACTGCATGAGTGCAAAAGTAAATTTTAATGGAATAGAGCTAGTTGGTCTGATTGATACTGGTTGTGGTGTCAATTTAATGTTTAGGAATGCATACGATAAGGTAAGGGATGTGTGTGAATTTAGGGGGTGTAAAGGTGAAGTGAAAGGGATCGGTAATTTAAGTATGTCTGTGCAAGGAAAGTTACGAGAAAATGTTATGATTGGGGGGCTGATGATGGAAGATAATGATTTTTATGTGGTTGAGGGAGTAAATGACAAATACGATGTGTTGTTAGGTTATAACTTCTTGAAAAAATGCGGTATGATTGTACATCCTAGTGTAAATATGATAGAGATGAAAGTTAAGGGTAAATTTTGTGGGGAATTTTATTTGAATGAAGATGGTAGTGTATGTACGAAGGTATGGAAAGGTGTGCCGTTAATAGCAAAAGAAGGTGTTAAATTGTCTAAAGATGCGAGTGAGGTTGTCAGTGTAAAAGTTGCATGGCCGAATAGTCTGGGAATTGCCAATAGTGACAATTGTGAATATGTAGTGGAAGGTTCGGAAGCAAGTAATTTGGTGAAAGCAAGTGTGCATGTGTATGATGGTATTTTGAATTTGCAGGAGCCGAAGGTGTATGTGAGCTTGTTGCCGACTGTAAGGAGGAAGAGAATACGGGGTATACGTGAGGGTGATTGTATGGGATGTATGTATACGTTGGTCAATGTAGAGGATGAAAGGTATGTTAAATTGAGACGGGTTATGACGGGTAAGATAAAGCCGGATGACGATTGGGACTATGAAAGTTTGAAAGAAAGAATTAATGTAGATGAGAATATAAGTGAGGGGGAAAGGGAACAATTGTATAGGATGTTATGGGATAGACGGAGAGTTTTGAGTCGCGGTGACGAGGATTGTGGGGGATCAAAGCTGCCTGAATTTAAGATAGTTCTTAGTAATGATACCCCCATATATCAGCGTCCCCGACATTTTTCTCCGCCTATTGCCAGAGAAATAGAAGAGCAGTGCCAGGAGTTAGAACAAATGGGTGTAATAGAAAGGAGTGAGAGTGCCTGGAATAGCCCTATTGTACCTGTAAGAAAGCCGGATGGAAGTTTACGGATGTGTATTGATTATAGGAAGGTGAATGAAGTAACTGTTAAAGAACGTTTTCCGATGAATGTAGTGTCTGACTGTGTGTATAAGATGCATGGTATGAAAGTTTTTACAAAGTTAGATTTAGTTAGGGGCTATTACCAGATGCCTCTGGCAGAGGGGAGCAGGCCCATTACGGCATTTTCAAGTAGAAGTTGTCATTTTCAGTTTAAAAGATTAAGTTTTGGCCTTGCTAATGCGCCTGCTGCCTTCCAGAGGGCGATGAATGTAGTTTTGGCTGGGTTTGATAGACAGAAGGTGACTGTTTTTATTGATGATATTTTGATTGCTAGTGAGACAGTTGAGGAACACATGCAGTTGCTTGAAGCAGTATTAGAACGGTTGATAGAAGTTGGGGTGAAAGTTAAGCTTGAAAAGTGTACATGGTTGGCCGGGGAGGTGGAATTTCTTGGGCATGTGGTGAGTGAATCGGGTATAAGGAAGAGTGAAAAGTTTGTGAGTAAGGTGAGAGAGTTTCCACGTCCTCATACGGTGCGTGAGTTGAGAGGGTTTCTTGGGTTAATTGAATTTGGTCGGAAGTTTGTCAGAGATTGTTCGGGAATAGGGAAGCCTTTGAATGAGTGGACAGGTAAGAGAAATAGTACGAGACTGAAATGGGATGAGCGTATGATTGAAGCATTTGAAAACTTGAAAGAAGAGGCTGCGAGAGACGTCACTTTGGCTTTTCCCGATTATAGTGAACATGCGAGTATGCTAGAGTTATATACGGATGCTAGTGGGATTAGTATGGGCGGTTGCTTGGTTCAAATGCAAAGAATAAACGGAGATGAACAGTTGAGAGTGATAGCGTATGTAAGTAAAGCATTTAATAAGGCTGAGCGAAAGTATTCCACGATTGAAAGGGAGTTGGCTGCGATAAGGTTTTGCGTGAAAGCGTTGAAGGTATTTTTGTATGGTGTGAAATTTATTGTGCGTACTGACCATCAGCCCCTAGTGTACATGATTAGGAAAGAGTCTGTGAATGCTAGAGTTGCGAGGACAATAGAGGATTTGAATGAATTTGACTTTAAGCTAGAATATGTACCTGGGAGTAAGAACGTGATAGCAGATGCGATGTCAAGAATGCATGGTAAGATAGAAGAGAGTAGCGAGAATGATAGTAATTTTGAAAGGTTGCCGGAAGATTTAATGGTGGTACAAAGTTTTGAAGGGGATGACATGGTGTATAAATGTATTTTGTGTGGGTTAAATAAGGTTAAATTGAAGGGTTTGAATAGGGATATACCTGCTAGTATAGATGAGCTTAGAATGAGTGTTAGGAATGAAGTATCAAAAGAAATGGCATATAAGGAGGAGGATAGTATGCTTGAGGGTGAATTGTTATCAAAAGTATTGTTGGTAGTAAGTATGTTATATGGTGTCACTGTTTATTTGTATTTTGGGTGGAATCGTCCGATGCAGTACCGAGCAAATAAAGAGACTGAAAGGGAGTATATATTGAGGTTACAATGTAATGAAAGATGTTGCAAGTTGTTGAGTAAGAAGGAGGATTGTCCGAGTGATTTGAATCAGAGTGGTATGAGCATAGAAGATAGCGAAGATGACCATGGGTGTGATAAGGATGACCCTATTGATAGGAGAGTAAACATTTGTATGCATGGTGTAAAAGGAAGAATGATGACGTATGTGGGTATAAATGAGAATGAATACTGTAGTTTAATTGATACAGGTGCACAAGTGTCATTAGTGAATATGTCTGTTATCAAGGAAATAGAGCGGTACAATTGGGAAGTGAAACGGCAATGTACGAGTGTGAGAATTCATGGGATAGGTAAAGGAAGTTTGCTAGTTTGGGAAGAAGTGCGTTTGAAAGTAAAACTGGGAAGTATGGAGGTGGAACATAATTTTATTGTAATGGGAGAGAATGAGATGCCTAGTTGTTTTTTGATAGGAATTGACTTTTTAAGATTGCATGATTTATCAGTTGATATTGGTAGTGGTTTGCTTCTGAAGAATGGATGTGAAGTAGTTGTGATAGAAGATAATAGTGTATTTATGGCGAATTTTGTTGGCATGGTTGATATTACGAGGAGTGAGGATGATCTACTGACTAAAGAGGAGGTGGAAGAAATGCAAGATGAATGTGAGGAAATTAAAAGGTTACGTGAATGTATGTTGAATAGTATTGAGGTAGAAGAATGGTCGTCTGATTTAGAGGTGTATAAGAAAGTTAGTAAGAGACTTATTGTGTGTAAGAATATTGTTTATTTTCTGCATAAAGGAATGGATGAAGATATATATGTTCCTGTGTTTCCAATGCATGCAGCAGTAAGTATGTGTATGTTAGTGCATGACAGATATGGGCATATGGGTAAGAATAAATTATGGGAATGCATGCGTGAGAGATTGTTTACACCTGGGTTGAGTCAGATATGTAAGGATGTAGCGACTACGTGTGAAGATTGCCAGAAAGGGAAGTATCAGAGAGTGCATGCTAATCCGCCTGTTTTGAGATTACGTATGAAAGAACCATTTGAGATGTTTGTGATTGATTGTGTTTCGTTGCCTGTGACTGCGAGAAGACATGTGGGAATGATTGTTATGGTTGATCACATGAGTAAATTTACCTATGCAATACCCATCAAGGATAAACGAAGCGAGACTGTTGCAAGAATGGTTGGTCAAGTGATGTTGCCGATGTGTGTGTGTAAGCCTGTGAGAATGTTAAGTGATAATGGCCCTGAGTTTGTTGGATGGGAGTTTGAGCAGATGTTAAGAGAATGGGGTATTGAACATGTGTATTCGACTCCTTATATGCCAAGTGCGAATGGGTTGGCTGAAAGGACTGTAAGAACATTAACTGAAATTTTGCGAATGATGAGTACATGTGGTAATGATTGGGATTTGTATGTTGGTAGAGCGTTGTGGGCTTGCAATGCAACAGTGCATAAGAGTACGGGTATGTCTCCATGTAAGTTTGTTTTAAATTTTGAAAAGATAATAAGACCGAGGTTGGGTGTGTCGGAGGATGATAGAGATGTGTGGAGGAAAGCAAATAAGAGGTTTGAAAGCTTTAAAGTTGGTGAGAGAGTGATGAAAGAAGTAATTGAAAAGGGTAGAATGAATGTAAATAAGGTGCGTGATAAATTTGAAGGTCCCTATGATGTGTTAGAAGTTGGTTCGAGTGGATTAAGTTACGTTTTGGGTAAGTTGTGTGTGGGTGGTATTGTGGAAAAAATTAGGGCCCACCACAACCAGTTGCGTAAATGGAAAGAGGTACCTGAGTATATCCAAGAGAATGGGATGAGTAAATGGTTGAAAAGGAACAAGGGTGAACCTAGTATGTATGAGGACTTAGGTCTGGAAGGTAAACAGTTAGTGTTAGTAGAATATAAGAAAAGGAAGAATACAAGAGCTTTAAGTAAAGATGAAAGAAGGGGAAATTTTATAAGTAAAAGTGAGAATAGAAATAAGTATGACAAGGGTGTAAATGTGCAAGTGTGTATGGAAGATAAATGTGTTAATACAGATGAATCATGGCTGAGTATGAATGATACCTATAGTGTGTGTGGCTTTTCCTTAGGTGATGTAAAAGAAAGGATGACGAATGCGAGAGTGAGAGATAGGAGAATGATTAGTAGTATGAATGAATCTTTTACTAAAGTTGAGAATGTTTTTGATGAAATGGATGAACTGTTTACAGAAATGAGTGTAATTATAGGGCCAGATGAGAACGAGGTAGATATGATTGTACATGATATATTAGATGATAGGGATTTAGATAGGAATAGTGTTAATGTAGCTAATGATTGTGATAAGGAAGAAGTGAATGAGAGAGTATATGGAGGCCCAGTTACTCGGAGTAGAGGTCCCGTTCCCGACTGCGACTGGGTTATGAAAAAAATAATGTAAGTGTTGTGTGAGAAGGATTTGGCAAAGTAAGGGGGGAGGAATGTGGAGGATTTATTTTTGCTTTATTTTTATTTTGTTTTGCCAAATCCTGTGTGTGTGTGTGTGTGAGAGAGAGAGAGAGAGAGAGAGAGAGAGAGAGAGAGAGAGAGAGAGAGAGAGAGAGAGAGATATTGTGTTAGCGAGCGAAAGTAGTTAGTGTAACGATCGTTTGTGGTGAGGAAGACTGTTGGTATAAATGAGATTGTTTGTTTACATTTTTAGTAAGGTTACGACAGTGGTGAATGTTTCGGAGCGAATGCTTTTTTTATTTGACTGCAGCATAAGGCAGTTGTGTGAGAGCTGGATTACATTTATATTTTTCTGACCAGCGTGGAAGTGGTTTTTGATTTTCAAAGTAAGTACAGTTTTGTTTATCTTTGCTTGTCGTGATTGTGAATGATAGGAACAATTTATTATTTATCTTTGATTATAGTGCGATAGTTCAGTTAGCTAGAAGTGTTCGTAAGTGTTTTTCTTTTTTTATTTTGGCAGGCTGCGATTCCTCCTTTGGAGTGACCGAATTTTGAAAGTGGATTTATTGTTGATGACCTGGCCTGTATTAAGATTTTGTTTGTACCGATCATTTGACTGCTCAACTGTTGACGACCTGGCCTGTGTATTTGGATTGATGATGATGATGATGACGATGATGATGATGATGATGATGATGATACTGGCACCTGTGACTCAAGGAGTTGAGGCCGATATGGCATAGAGAGAGAGACTCCTGTTTACCATATAGTGGTAGTTGCCTTGAAAAGACAGTTCGGCTTGTGTGTGGCGTCAGTGCTGGTGTCGCAATATTTATAAACATATATTTTGAGTTGGTGTGCGGTTTAGATTTAAGTTTGTTAGGGTTTT
Source organism: Palaemon carinicauda (assembly GCF_036898095.1). NCBI lineage: Eukaryota > Metazoa > Arthropoda > Malacostraca > Decapoda > Palaemonidae > Palaemon > Palaemon carinicauda. Next base: position 30,296,487 of record NC_090767.1, read on the forward strand.
TTGCGTTTATTTGGATGGGGTTTATGGTATATATAGTGTAAAGTTTTTGATGCTGGTGATTCTAGTTTAAAGTGTTAAGTTTTGATTAGTTTAAAGTTTTTTTTGGATGGTTTGGTTTGATTTATTATAGTTTGTAAGAAATATATAGTTTTAAGGTCATGTTTTTGTTTTGTTTTTGTCCTTTTGTCCAAGAGTCCCGCTGCTGATAACGTAAGGGGAAAGGTTGTATTGAGGAGACATTGGTCTGTTTAGAGTGATTCAAGGGTGTGGGGGTTGTTTTTGCAACATCCCGCCACAAGATGTGTTGCTCATCTTGCAATAATCGTGGTTTTATCTAGAATATATTCACAAATTGCCTTTGTTTATAATAATCCTTTTGTTTGTGGTTAGTGTGTGGTCTAGCCCGTACTGATGATTGTCAATGTTCTCTTGTTTACTTCTCCCAATAAGTGAATTTTCAATACTTATCGTTTTGGTTTTGAAACTGAAATACGATTTAGCTTTTGTATATATTCCTGTTTTATGTTCATTGGGATATTTACAAATTCAAATGGGTTTTCACCTGGGTATTGGGTGGACATCTATAGAATACTCCAAGTGAAATTGAGGCCACACTATGATCGTTAATTGGAATTCCTGTTCTTAGATAACAAAATCCATACCCCAGTTGAGTCATTATTCCATTAACAAGACGAGTTTTTATTTCTTTAAATTTTTTGTTAATTCTCGTTTTTTGCTCTTTCATTTCTTAAACGCAAAATGTCACCATCTCCTCCTACATCTATTTGACAGTCGTCTCTATTTTGAGCTTTTATTTCAATTCCTCTCCATTCATCATCTACTTCAAATAACTGACTGGCGAACGCCATTCTGGGATTCAAGTCCCGCTCAAAATCTATAGTTTCTCTGGTTGCTGCAACCTCACCATTTTTGTGAGCTAAGGATGGCGGTTTGAGGGAGCGCAGCCTATAAGTCTATCTGCTGAGTCATCAGCAGCCATTGCCGGGCCCTTCTTGGTCCTAGCTTGGGTGGAGAGGAGGATTGGTGTTGATCATATGTTTATAAGGTCAGTCTTTAGACTAGAGCATTGTCCTGCACGATATGGCAATGTCCCTGTCCCTTGCCCTTACCATTCATGAGCGGCCGTTAAACCTTTAAACCTATGTAGGTCTGGGTCTTCCAACTCTTCTAGTGCCTTGTGGAGACCAGGTAAAACGTTTGGTGACGACAGTATTGAAAAGGAATTTAGATATTTTTCTGTTTTATCACCATCATCTCCTCCTAGGCCTATTGACGCAAAAGGCCACGGTTATTTTTTGCCAGTCGTCTCTATCTTGAGCTTATAATTCAATACTTCCTCCATTCATCACCACCTACTTACTTAAATAGTTGTTTCTAATTTATCCTGTATCACAGGGAAAATCTCCGGTGCACTGAAGGACCTACATGATTTGTTTGTTGTAAATATTCTCAATTACTAAGAATATCATACTGCGTAATCTTCGTTGATTGTTAAATTTCATAAATTTAAAAGTCTTCATTTTCTTTTGAAAGCCTTAATATCACCTTCCCTTTGGATGTAGATTGAGTACTTGGTATACAAACTTAAGAACGCATATTTGAAAGCTCATCAACTCATAAATATTCTTGTGTCCATGATTTGTTACCTGCACGATGTATAACAATTATCTTATTTGTGTTGGACGTCCAATTATGATAATTTGATGAGTCTCGTGTAATATCTTTAATTAATTCCAAGGTTAATAGGCAAGGCAGTGTTGTTTAGTCAGTAGTGTGTTATCAATCTTTCTCCTCTGTTTATTATGATTTACAACTTATGTTACACTTCCATTATGTTGTAATAGATAGTTAGTGTAGACGATCCTGACAACAACTTAGTTAATCTGAGTTTCTTAACAATGCCCTTCCAGATATTTCTTTACGAAAGCAATATTTCTAAGGTGATTTCCACTGAGAGAGACAAGTTATAGTCCAGTGATTCAACTATGTAACGAATTTTACTTAATAGCAAAGCCAAGATTGCCGTTAGGCATAAAATTTATTAATGTCACCAAAGTTTTAAAGGTTTTAAAGCCACTCATGCATGGCAAGGGAAAGTGACAATGCCTTGTTATATAATCTCTCTCTCTCTCTCTCTCTCTCTCTCTCTCTCTCTCTTAGAGACATTTGAGATTCATTTAATCCCCAAATTCATCCCCAAATAGTTTAACCCAAAATGTGTTTGTATTTAATCACAAATCCTGTAAGCATATGACAGTGTGGACGCACTGTCTCAACACCCCCCCCCCCCCCACACCGGACCAAGACGTGCAAAACATGCATTTACGAAATTTACTTTTGAATATAAAATGGAAACATAATTATAATTTGATTTCTAACCCATAGAAATGTTATAAAAAATATCCTCAATGTGGTGAAATTGTCATTAACTACGTTTTTCTTCGTTCTGTTATTAACTGGGGCCTCACCCCTTACCCCCAACGCCCTATTACTACCTCCGCCAACGGAGTTGGAAGGAGGTTATGTTTCACCCCCCTGTTTTGTGTGTGTGTGTTTGTTTGTGAACAGCTTCCTGGCCACAATTTTCATCGTGGAGTAATGAAACTTTAAGGGATTAACTGTTATGTAAAAAAATGGAAATTATTAAATTTTGGAAGGTCAATGTCAGAGGTCACGGTCAAGCAAAATGTCCAATTCACGTAATCAGCCATAAGTTTGGACATCGTTGCCACAGAGACTTTAAACTTGGTTCATATTTCAGATATGAAAATTCACTCTTTTACATGTTAAGGTCAAAGGTTGAGAAATAGGCTACCGTGACGGAGGTCTGCGCTCTACTGAGTGCCCCTCTAATTGTGCTTTAACTGCTACGTAACACATGATCACGTAAGGGAAGGGTGGGGAAAGTGGGTTTCAGTGCACTCCACGTGGTGCACTGTAGGCACTACTAAACAGCTTCTACAATATCACGTTGGCACTTAGCTAAACCCTCATTCAGTTTTTACCTCAGAATATAACTTTCGTTTTCCCACATTTACTCATATTTGAAATGAACCCTTTTGGTATTTTTGCTAGTTGATCCGGGGAACCAATTTTTATACCTAATTGTTGAGGTTTTTTTTTTTTTTAGTGAACTTCCATATTACGTTAAACATTATTCCAGTTTTTTTTTATTTGAAACTCGTCTTTTATTACCTTTTTAACTTAAGTTTCCCTTCATATTTTTTCACACGTCTTTTCAAAAACCTAAAATTCAATTTTATTTTTCATTCACTTCATAAGTGTCATTTTAACTACTGGAAAAATGAGACTATAGTTTCAGCATAAGCTGAAGGGAAGTAAAAAATAGGATACTTAGAACAACAAGTTAGGAAGTATGGAGACGTTATAACAGAGTTGGATAATTGACATTGAAGGTGAAAATATAAAGATATAGAGACTGCAGTGGTACCTACATTGTTACCAAATATTGAGACCTATTATCTTATAATGTTAGATAGACTTCGGTTCAAGATTATTAAAGGAATATTTGAACAAGTTGCAACTAAACCTTATTTTAGGGTTGATAGCGAGAACAAACATTTGGACAGGAGAGAGAATAGAATAGTAAGAAAAGGTGATGCGTTTTCAAAACATCATTACATAAGATAACAGATAAAGTTAGTTGAAGAGACAATGGAAGACAAAATAAGGGAACTATATGGTCTATGTTAAGTAGAAATCATTTAGAAATATACAAGTATGTTAACGAAATTGAAGAGATAGGAGATAAAAAGTAAAAACTAAAAATCGAAATAGAAGGTTAAAGGAAAATATAAATTGCTATAGATATATAGGAAAAGGGAAACAGAAATAACAAAGTTGTTTGTAAAAGGGAATAGCAGGATGGATTACATAGGTGGAATCAGCACTGAGAAAACTACCGTTAACAACCAATCGCGGATGAATACGATATTATTATTATTATTATTATTATTAGGCTACAACCCTAGTTGGAAAAGCAGGATGCTATAAGCCCAAACTCTCCAACAGGGAAAATAGCCCAGTGAGAAGTTTAAGAACAATAATAATATTAAAATAAACCTTCCCTATATAAACTATAAAAACTTGAAAAAAACAAGAGGATAAAAATTTCAAAATAACTATAAGAAGAGAAACAAGACAGAATGGCTTCAATAGAAAATGTAAAAAAAGGAATGAAAATGATAGGCTTTGTGAGTTTTTCAAAGAAACAAATAATACAACAGAACATTTGTTGAGCTGTAGAGAGTTACGAAAAGAAGCTTAAGCATAAAGTTAAGAAAAGTACTTTTGCCAACCAAAGAAGTTGTCCCATTTATTAGTTGATAATGAAAATGCTGGAGATCACATTGCCTTACACCTTGTGACTTTATTCAGTGTTGAGGATTGAGCAACGAGGAACTTGGTTGTTGTAGTAAATTGAAAAGTAGTGAATATATTGAGTCAACTGAAAAGGAACCTTGAGATTATTTGAGTGGAAAATGAGTTTCTTTATACATTTGTTTTCCATTTTAATTGTGATAATCAGTTAAATACTAAAGCTCTCTCTCTCTCTCTCTCTCTCTCTCTCTCTCTCTCTCTCTCTCTCTCTCTCTCTCTCTCAATACTATAAATGTTGTTGTATATGGAATGATTGTATTAATAAATTAAATTACTAGAATATTAATTCATTTCTCTTTATTTCATCAGAGGCTGGTCAAGATGATGGTGATCTTTTTAAAGACCACAAGACTCTACAAAAATAATAATCATCATCATCATCGTGCAGGTGTATCAATATCCCAAAGAGATCGGCAATCATGGCTCTCCATTCCTCTCTCTTTCCGACTCTCTCCTGCAGTCGAGCTGTAGATATTCACTGCATTAATTATAGGTAAGGGGTTAACTCAATAAGATATTTTTTTAAGTATGTAAGAACATTTAAAATGGAACACTCCTGCTTTTCAGGCTGTTGAAGTATCATTCAATCTTTAAATAACTTTTTAATACCAAATTTCAAAGTGTTTGGTTAAATTCTTCCTGCCAGTCCCAATGTACATCCTGTGTCCAGTGTTTATAGACCAAGTGCAATTTTTATTCCCATATTCTGTGCTTTAACTACCAATACGATACATTCATTTGCTTGTAGTATAAAAGATGTTATTCCAACTTCATCCTGGCTTTTGTCTCTTCTCACGTTTTCATTCTCACAATTTCACAGACATCTCAACTAGTACTTCCCAGAATATCAACACAGCCACTTTTTTCACGTTTATTAACTTTATCCAAACTTTTGCCACTTTTCTCACTTTATAAAATGGCCCTCTCAATATGTAAGCAACTCCCACAACATTCACTTGGCCCCTTATATTAATTTTCAACTCTGCACATCCATTTCAACATTCATATTTTTACCAATTCCATTTTCCTATCTTGTGCCTTCTAAATCACTAGTGTGTCGCCCCCCCCCCCCCCTAAAAAAAAACCATTGCAGATCTAATGTCACTTCTATAAAACATTCCTTTAACCTTTGTAACCTTTGTACTGATCCCCTTCTATTTGTATAGTTAATTGTTAATTTGATTCTAAGTACAAGATCCAACTTTCTTGATGTCACCCAAACCCAGTTTCATTGTACCCTGTCTTCCTTCTACCATCCATTAAAATTGTCTTTTTCGGCTAGTCTAATGCCTTGATCTTCTTGTGCTTTGCTCCACATTTCTAGCTTAACAACAATAACAATATTATTAATAATAATAACAATAATATAACAACTTATTACGCATTTTTACGGAACATTTAGGATGTTAAAAGAAATAGGAAATTACTTTTTTTACTGGGATTATTTACCAACTTTTAGCATGTTCGTTTGTTAGTTTCCCGCCGGTAATATACGTTTTTTGTGATCAACAGTGGCGTATTATCATGTGCTGTTTATCAGCAAAGTATAGAAACCCTTTTGTTTGTTTTTTACTTGGCCAATTTGGGGATAAACGCTTTTGTCCACTTTTGCTGGAAACAGTGTTGTCTGGCTGTGAACTATGCAAAGAAACTTGAGGTTAAAAAGGCAATTCTTTCCGTAAAGGGAGAAGTGACATTAAATGTTCAAATCTTTTGGTATGATCAGTCATCCTACTACCAAATTGTGTCCTTTTTACGTAAGGTGGACAGATGTATTATGACATTAGAAATACCGGAATCTGTGGACATTATGCTGGTGATTATAAAAAGAATGAATGTACTTCAGATTTCGTCAAATATATTACTTGCTTTCTTGCTCATTTACTTACTTACTAGCTTGTTTGCTTGATTACTAACTTGCTTGCTTGCTTGCTTTTTTTACTTGCTGCTTGCTTACTTATTTACTTGATTGCTTACTTGCTTGCTTGCTTGTTTACTTACTTTCTTACTTACTTACTTACTTTCTTACTTTCTTTCTTTCTTTTTCTTGCTTGCTTACTTTCTTTCTTGCTTGCTTACTTGCTTTCTTGCTTGCTTGCTTGCACACTTTCTTACTTGCTTACTTTCATACTTTATTGCTTGCTTGCTTTATTGCTTGCTTGCTTTATTGCTTACTTTCTTGCTTGCTTGCTTACTTTCTTACTTGCTTACTTTCTTGCTTGCTTGCTTACTTTCTTACTTGCTTACTTTCTTGCTTGCTTTCTTACTTTCTTACTTTCTTGATTGCTTGCTTACTTGCTTGCTTGCTTTCTTTCTTGCTTGCTTGCTTTCTTGATTGCTTGCTTACTTGCTTGCTTGCTTGCTTTCTTGCTTGCTTGCTTACTTGCTTTCTTGCTTACTTTCTTGCTTGCTAGCTTGCTTGCTTGCTTGCTTGCTTTCTTACTTTCTTGATTGCTTGCTTACTTGCTTTCTTACTTGCTTGCTTGCTTGCTTACTTGTTTGCTTTATTGCTTGCTTGCTTGCTTACTTACTTTCTTGCTTGCTTGCTTACTTACTTTCTTGCTTGCTTTCTTACTTTCTTGATTGCTTGCTTACTTGCTTTCTTGCTTGCTTGCTTGCTTACTTTCTTGCTTGCTTGCTTGCTTACTTGTTTGCTTTATTGCTTGCTTGCTTGCTTACTTGTTTGCTTTATTGCTTGCTTGCTTGCTTTCTTACTTTCTTACTTGCTTGCTTGCTTGCTTGCTTGCTTGCTTTCTTGCTTGCTTGCTTACTTGCTTGCTTGCTTACTTGCTTTATTGCTTGCTTTATTGCTTACTTTCTTGCTTGCTTGTTTACTTGCTTGCTTTCTTACTTTCTTACTTGCTTGATTGCTTGTTTACTTGCTTTCTTACTTGCTTGCTTACTTTCTTTCTTGCGAGCTTACTTTCTTATTTGCTTGCTTATTTGCTTGCTTACTTGCTTGCTTTCTTTCTTGCTTGCTTTCTTGCTTGCTTACTTTCTTACTTTCTTACTTGCTTACTTTCTTACTTGCTTGCTTACTTTCTTACTTGCTTACTTGCTTAATTTTTTACTTGCTTACTTTCTTACTTGCTTACTTTCTTAATTTCTTACTTGCTTACTTTCTTGCTTGCTTGCTTACTTTCTTGCTTGCTTGCTTACTTGCTTACTTTCTTACTTGCTTGCTTACTTGCTTACTTACTTTCTTACTTGCTTACTTTCTTACTTTCTTACTTGCTTGCTTACTTTCTTACTTGCTTACTTGTTTGCTTTCTTGCTTGCTTGCTTTATTGCTTGCTTGCTTTATTGCTTGCTTGCTTGCTTACTTTCTTACTTTCTTGCTTTCTTACTTGCTTGATTGCTTGTTTACTTGCTTTCTTGCTTTCTTACTTGCTTGATTGCTTGTTTACTTGCTTTCTTGCTTTCTTACTTGTTTGATTGCTTGTTTACTGTACTTGCTTTCTTGCTTGCTTTCTTGCTTGCTTACTTTCTTGCTTGCTTGCTTGCTTACTTTCTTGCTTGCTTTCTTGCTTGCTTACTTGCTTGCTTACTCGCTTGCTTTCTTATTTACTTGCTTACTTACTTTCTTACCTGCTTGCTTACTTGCTTACTTGCTTGTTTGCTTGCTTACTTGCTTGTTTGCTTGCATGCTTACTTGCTTACTTTCTTACTTGCTAGCTTGCTTACTTATTTACTTACTTTCTTACTTGCTTACTTACTTGCTTGCTTATTTACCTACTTTCTTACTTGCTTGTTTACTTGCTTACTTGCTTGTTTACTTGCTTACTTTCTTACTTACTTGCTTGCTTACTTACTTATAGTGCTGTTCTCCTGATCCTATCACGCAGGGGAACCCTACTCTCTACAGGACCTACAAAATCAGTTTATCGTATCATAAGTACTTAATAGATGTTTGTTAAAATACCACAATTGCGTAAAAAAAAAAAAAAAAAAAAAAAAAAAAAAAAAAAAAAAAAAAAAAAAAAAAAAAAAAACATTGAATATTGGTGAATTCGAAATGCTGTGATAATTATCAAGTTTTAAATTCAATAAGAAATATAAAGTTTTGAATAAGTTTTTGGATGGAAATTATTTTATTATAAATATTTTTCTTATTCGTGGTTGGGATAACTTAGATTAGTGTCATTAGATGAAAACCCTTCATTTAGTTTTTATCATTTAATTGGTTTTGACATCTTAAATTAATTATGTTTTGTAAATTAGTGAATGTCGTTTACAATTATGTATTGATAATAATAGCAGTCTTGCAAGATAAAAAGTAAACAGTAATTAGCCATTGTTTGATTAGAATATTCTGTAAAACTTGAACTTCAAGGGCTGGTTTCGTCGTCCTATCACACAGGGGAACCCTTATCACTATAGGACCCCTCTCTCTCTCTCTCTCTCTCTCTCTCTCTCTCTCTCTCTCTCTCTCTCTCTCTCTCTCTCTCTCTCTCTCTCTCTCTCTCAATAACTTTGTGATAGTCTAAAGAACAACTATAGCTCATTCAAATCAGCTCAGAAGTAACGGACACAAACTGGAATTGTAAAGGTACGACACCACTCAAAGTGGAAATTTCTTTACATACAAAATAGCAAATTCTTGGAATAGACTTCCAGCGGATGTAGTGAACAGTAACACTTAGGTAAACGAGTTCAAGAATAAGTTAGACAAGATCATAATATCTTAAGTTGTCATTTGAGATGGTGAGAGAGCGAGTTTCAATAGTCAGTTCTGGAAATAACACAGGTGATGACAATGTTCATGATGAACTTTGTCATTGTCTCAGTTTGCCTTATTCTTTAGTAACGTATTTCTGAGGTCATTATAACATAACACTTCACAGAAAGTTACGACTGGACTTGTCCACTGTTTGGCCAAAGCCAGACAATCGGTTATCGGTTGTCCAAAGTTATTTCTGCTTGGTTTTGGAAAGAGACAGACTCGACTGGCGTTATCCTTAGTAGCCAAACTTACTTTTAAAAGGTAAAGTTTATTTGATTTTTGGATCACCTGAAGATCCACTATCTTAAATTTTCTCGTCTGAAGATCCACCACCCTAAGCGAGGATCTTTAGGTGATAGTTTAAAGCTTAATAAAACACTTAATCATAAAATCAAAGTAATTTACTAAAACGTACTATAATAACCAAAATGTGAACTCGTTAATGTGGATATTGTGCTCAAAACCATTTTTAGGAAATCTGTCACATGAATTGCTGTAGGTAGGACAGTGCCATAGCCTCTGTACCATGGTCTTCCACTGTCTTGGGTTAGAGTTCTCTTGCTTGAGGGTACACTCGGGCACACTATTCTTTCTTGTTTCTCTTCCTCTTGTTTATGTTTTTATAGTTTATATATGAAAAATTTATTCTAATCTCATTGTTCTTAAAATATTTTATTTTAATTGTTAATTACTTTTCCTTTCCTCACTGGGCTATTTTCCCTGTAGGAGCCCTCAGGCTTAAAGCATCCTTCTTTTCCAACTAGGGTTGTAGCTTCACAAGTAATAATAATAATAATAATAATAATAATAATAATAATAATAATAATAATAATAATGAGTTTAACAATTCTTGCAGCCACGCATTGGCTTTATATAGCATAATATATAGATTTCTTTAGTTATCCCAGAACCGCCTAACGTTACTTCATTTACATAGAAGATTGAAACAAACATTCCCCCCCCCCACCCTTGTTTTTGTTCCTCCATTTCGTTCACTCCAGGGATACATGTTATAAAGTATGAACCCACTTTTGCGTTCACAGTCTATAACTATAACTTTGACTACATCTATAACTGTTATACTGCAGTATAACAATCTTTGTAATTTCTGATATTTTACTGAAATTTTGACTATTAAAGTAAAACAAAAAAATTTCAGTAGGTATGTTACTCAGTGTGCTAGTTCCCCCTCATTTGTGGACAATAGTTTTAGGTGTGGTGTTTTTTGACAATTTAATTAATACAACCAATGAATTATGACTTGTTCAACAAATAAACCTCTTGTATTTGTTCGTGCTAACAGGAATCTCTTGTAACTAAATAGTTTTTTATGTCTGGCAGTCAACTCAGCTGTTGACATTGGATAGTCAACTAGTGACAAGCATCTTAAGGCTGGAAGGAATCTTAAACTATTTTGGGAGAAATCTAATTGAATTACAGTAGGCAAAAGTGAAAATGTTTCTATAATGTCCTTTTCAATTCTTTCCAGATTTGTGCTCCAGTTAGCTTGGTATTGAATTCATAAGAAACTGAGGACTGAAAGAGGACACTAAGGCTGTCATGCAACAAGTTGAGAAATTGCTACAAGAGAAACCTCTGTCTTCTGTATGAGACGAAGTTACGTCTGACACCATCCAGGGTGAACTAATACTGTGAACTTCGCTTTAATTAATGGTAAAATCCTCGTTCTAAAGTTCTATGCTTTTTAGAAGATAGGTTAGATTTCTGGCATTTAGTGCTGGTAGGAAGTTCCCCAATCAAGTACAGAATAATATTAGATTATGCTGAGTAAATAGTAGATATTTAAGATCTTTGGGTTTCTAGAAATTGGTTTTCCATTCAGTGAGTTTTTTGTCCTTAATTTGAAACTGGAGTGATAGGCCTCATAGGATTTCACTTAAGCTGTGTTTGATCAAAATATCATAAATTTTTGGTTCATGCTTTTTTTCTCTTTAGTAATTTATGGTATTTGGCAAGCTTTGATTAAATTAATGCATTTTTGTAAAAAGAAAAATTTAAATTCAAGTATAGTTTAATTCTAGACCTCCATTTAGACATTAAATAATAGTCACCTACTTTTTTGGACAACAAAACTTAAATTGACCTTTTTTGGTAAAATAATTCTAGGAAAATGGAGTTTGTTCAAGAAGTTGGGAAGTTGTGATAGTCTTTCAAATGTCTAGTGGGAGCTTATTGTATAGTCTTGGGTCCGTATATTTAAAGGCTCCTAGAGCCTACAGTAGACATATATCTAGGTTCCAATAATTTGAAATGATCTGTAACTATTCCCGTATTAACACGATTTGTTGGCTGCACAATATGTAGCAATTCTCTTAGATATTTTGGACGTCCAGTATTCAATTAAAAAAAAATCATGATAATTTGTTCATATATAGTTCTATGAACGAGAACTAAATTTCATAATCAAGAATATTTACAACGTCACACAAAAAGATACTTCGTGTATCATAGCACTACTGTAAATTTTTCACAATCTGTTAAACTAAATTGGACCCTCTATATAGTTATATATATGGAAGCTTGTTAAGGAGGTTAATTCGTTCCATAGTCACATTCAACATTACTTTGAAACTGCACTACAGCCATCTTTGTGATTTGTGAAATTTTACAGAAATTTTAACTAGCGAAGAAAGGTAAAAACGCTCCAGGAAGTCTATTCCTCAGTGTACTAGTTCCCTGTCATTTTTGGCCAATAGTTTATTGAGTCTTTGTGTATTTTGACAATTGACTAACGCTACTCATGAATTTTGACTTGTTCAACAAATAAAACTTTTGTATTTACTCGTGCTTTCATGAATATCTTGTAACTAGTTTTTTTTTATTGCTGTTAGTAAACTCAGTTTTTAACATTAAATAGTCAACTAGTAATAAGTGTCTTAAACTTGGAAAGATTCTTAAACTATTTTGAGGTAAATTTTGTCAAGAACAGAAGTAGACAAAAGGGAAAATGTGGCTAAAATGTTTTTTTTCAATTCGTTCCAGATTTGTGCTCCAGCTTGCTTGCTTGATACGGTATTCACGACACTAAAGACTGAAAGAGGAAATGAAGGCTGTCATACAAGTTGAGAAATTGCTGTAAGACCTCGAATCCTCTCGTCTTCTGAATGAGCAGAGTTAAGTAGGACTTCTTCTATGGTGTTATACAGTAAACTTAATTTGGATGGTAAATTTAGTTTGAAAGTTATGGGCTTTTCAGAAGCTAGGTTATATTTTTGTGACATTTGGTACTGGAGTGAAGTTACAAGAGTACAACAGAGATGGGGGTATCAGACTAGACTGATTAAATATCTGCCAATGAAGGTATAGAATTTGTAGATGTTGGGTTTCCATTTAGTGAGATTTTTTTTAGGAAGTGAAGTCTTTAGATTAAAATTTAATAGATAGGACTCACAAAGACTGTATTTGATCAAAGCAGCATACATATTTTTGCTGAATAATTTTCCTTTTTAGTAAATCCCGTTAGTTGGAAAACTCAGATGAAATTCATGCTTTTTCGTTTAAAAAAAAAAAAACTTGTTTTAAACTAGACCTATGCTGATTTGGTTGGAAAGTTTGGAATTTCAATTGGTTGATTTTAGAGTTTAGTTCTATATTTCCGTTTAGTTGTGAGATAGGGCAGCTACTTGATTTAGACATTTTAGATAACAAAACTTAATCAACCTGTTTTTTTTGGCAAAAGTTTTCAGGTTCGAGTGAAAAGCTGTAAATCAGTTGAACAAGTTCAATTGTTATCGTAGGTGTTTAGTGATGTCAGTGTGCGCCATATTTGGTATGTTGTAGGTCTTAATTCAACGTAGTATTTATTGTTTTTTCTAGCAAAGGTCTTTCTACTCGTATTTGTGTGAATTCACTGTTGAAAACTTAACATAGGAACTCGAGCACATCCTTTTATCAGTTCTTAATGTTTTGTCCTGAAATATTTCAATTTCTTCTCCAAAATAATTTGTTGGTTTTTAGAATTTCGTAATTTTGGGGCTCAAAATATCCTACTTTTGGGTAACTTAAAATATCTTACTTTTGGGGATTAAAATATCCTACTTTTGGGTAACTTAAAATATCTTACTTTTGGGGCTCAAAATATCCTACTTTTGGGTAACTTAAAATATCTTACTTTTGGGGCTCAAAATATCCTACTTTTGGGTAACTTGAAATATCTTACTTTTGGGGGATTAAAATATCCTACTTTTGGGTAACTTAAAATATCTTACTTTTGGGGGATTAAAATATCCTACTTTTGGGTAACTTAAAATATCTTACTTTTGGGGCTCAAAATATCCTACTTTTGGGTAACTTAAAATATCTTACTTTTGGGGGATTAAAATATCCTACTTTTGGGTAACTTAAAATATCTTACTTTTGGGGGATTAAAATATCCTACTTTTGGGTAACTTAAAATATCTTACTTTTGGGGCTCAAAATATCCTACTTTTGGGCAACTCAAAATATCTTACTTTTGGGGGATTAAAATATCCTACTTTTGGGTAACTTAAAATATCCTACTTTTGGGTAACTTAAAATATCTTACTTTTGGGGATTAAAATATCCTACTTTTGAGTAACTTAAAATATCTTACTTTTGGGGCTCAAAATATCCTACTTTTGGGTAACTTAAAATATCTTACTTTTGGGGGATTAAAATATCCTACTTTTGGGTAACTTAAAATATCTTACTTTTGGGGGATTAAAATATCCTACTTTTGGGTAACTTAAAATATCTTACTTTTGGGGCTCAAAATATCCTACTTTTGGGTAACTTAAAATATCTTACTTTTGGGGGATTAAAATATCCTACTTTTGGGTAACTTAAAATATCTTACTTTTGGGGGATTAAAATATCCTACTTTTGGGTAACTTAAAATATCTTACTTTTGGGGCTCAAAATATCCTACTTTTGGGCAACTCAAAATATCTTACTTTTGGGGGATTAAAATATCCTACTTTTGGGTAACTTAAAATATCCTACTTTTGGGTAACTTAAAATATCTTACTTTTGGGGATTAAAATATCCTACTTTTGGGTAACTTAAAATATCTTACTTTTGGGGCTCAAAATATCCTACTTTTGGGTAACTTAAAATATCTTACTTTTGGGGCTCAAAATATCCTACTTTTGGGTAACTTAAAATATCTTACTTTTGGGGATTAAAATATCCTACCTTTGGGTAACTTAAAATATCTTACTTTTGGGGGATTGAAATATCCTACTTTTGGGGGCTTAAAATATCCTAATTTTGGGGATTTAAAATATCCTACTTTTGGGGATTAAAATATCCTACTTTTGGTGGCTTAAAATATCCTACTTTTGGTGGCTTAAAATATCTTACTTTTGGGTGACTTAAAATATCTTTCTTTTGGGTGACTTAAAATATCTTACTTTGGGGGATTAAAATATCCTAATTTTGGGGACTTAAAATATCTTACTTTTTGGGGACTTAAAATATCTTACTTTGGGGGATTAAAATATCCTAATTTTGGGTGACTTAAAATATCTTTCTTTTGGGTGACTTAAAATATCTTACTTTTGGGGGCTTAAAATATCTTACTTTTGGGGATTAAAATATCCTACTTTTGGGGATTAAAATATCCTACTTTTGGGGATTAAAATATCTTAATTTTGGGTGACTTAAAATATCTTACTTTTGGGGATTAAAATATCCTACTTTTGGGTTACTTAAAATATCCTACTTTTGGGTTACTTAAAATATCCTACTTTTGGGTTACTTAAAATATCCTACTTTTGGTGGCTTAAAATATCCTACTTTTGGTGGCTTAAAATATCTTACTTTTGGGTGACTTAAAATATCTTTCTTTTGGGTGACTTAAAATATCTTACTTTTTGGGATTAAAATATCCTACTTTTGGGTGCTTAAAATATCCTACTTTTTGGGGATTAAAATATCCTACTTTTTGGGGTTCAAAATATCCTACTTTTTGGGGTTCAAAATATCCTACTTTTTGGGGCTTAAAATATCCTACTTTTTGGGGCTTAAGATGTCCTGCTTTTTGGGGATTAAAATATCCTACTTTTGGGGCTTAAAGTATCCTACTTTTTGGGGCTTAAAATATCCTACTTTTTGGGGCTTAAAACATCCTAATTTTTGGGGCTTAAAGTATCCTACTTTTTGGGGCTTAAAGTATCCTACATTTGGGGGCTTAAAGTATCCTACATTTGGGGTCTTAAAGTATCCTACATTTGGGGGCTTAAGATATCCTACTTTTGGGGGCTTAAAATATCCTACATTTGGGGGCTTAAAATATCCTACTTTTGGGGGCTTAAAATATCCTACTTTTGGGGGCTTAAAATATCCTACTTTTGGGGCTTAAAATATCCTGATTTTTTCAGTTGATCTGATTTATGAAAAACATAATATTGCTTTAAAAATGACCGAAAACAGGACTCAATTTGTGCATTATGAATCTTAATTTGTTATATTCTGTGAGTTCCTATTAACACTTTTGCCTTTCAGGTTAACATGACCTTCTCCTAGGATGCTTCAAACTCTCTAACCAAAAGGATGAGGGACATTAAGAACGACCCTGGATTAGTCCTCTGGGATCCGGACTCTCCTGGCAAAGTCCTTCAGAGCAAGTGGAACTTCTAGAACAGTCCTCTGGGATCCGGACTCTCCTGGCAAAGTCCTTCAGAGCAAGTGGAACTTCTGGAACACCATTTTCTCCCTATGAGGATTTGAGTATCTAAGTTCAAGTTTTAAGTCTCGGACAGTAAGCTAAGTTATATTGCCAGCTTACTACTAATTTACCTAAGTTCTTTCATTTTTAATTTCATGAATTTAGTTTTCATAGATTAAATTCCCTTTGGAAATGACTTTAATGAATAATTTAAGGCTAAAATTCATTTATAAATCAATTTAGGTCTATCTAAATCCATGTCAATAACTAAGATTGCAATATTGGGTAAACTAACCTGAGGTCTTTTAGATAATAGATTTTTGGTCGTCCTGATAGAAGTTATTTCAAGTAGATGCTGGGCTGTTTCAGGTAGAAGCAGGGCGTTTTTTAGGTTGCTGCTGGGCTGTTTCAGGGAAATGCTTGGGTGTTTCGTGTAGAGGCAGGGCCATTTCAGGTAGGAGTTATTTCAGGTAGAGGCTGGGCTGTTTCAGATAGATGCAGGCTGTTTCAGGTAGGCGCAGGGCTGTTTCAGGTAGACGCAGGGCTGTTTCAGGTAGACGCAGGGCTGTTTCAGGTAGACGCAGGGCTGTTTCATGTAGAGAATGGGCCATTTCAGGTAGGAGTTATTTCAGGTAGAGGCTGGGCTATTTCAAGGAAGAGTTATTTCGGGTAGAGGGTGGGCTATTTCAGATAGAGGCAGGGCTGCTTCAGTTAACTTTCAGTCTGGATTTATTTATATGATTTAGTGGGATTGGACATTCAAATCATGAGATCACAGAAGCAAAGTTTTAGCTATTTTTTTTTCTATTTGTCAATTTTGACTTTCAAGAATTGAGTATTTTTAGTAACATTTGAAAAACCTTTATGAATATTAAAGTAGGTTTTAGTTTGTAATCTATATAATTTTTAAAGTTCAGGAAATAGGAACATGTTAGTAAATTAGTTGGGGAAATTGTCAAACTGTAGTGTTATTGTATTAGGAATTAAGTTTATGTAAGATTACTGAATTATCCGATGCCAAAACTTTCAGTTGATGGAAATGAGGTTTAAGTTTAAGTATACATAATTCATTTATTTTTGTGGTATTTAAATTGAGCTGCTTTAAATGCTTATTTCAAGGTGTGTTCTTGTTTAGCCTTTCAATTTTCCTTTCTGTCCTATAAGCTTGAGGTTCCTTAACACAAAACCCTTTCTAGTTTCAATAATATACCTTGGATAGTGGATCCCCCACATTGTAGTTTAAATTTTATAAAGGATAATAACTAACAACTTTATTTGAAGCAATCTAAAGTTTAAATACACTATTGGTCCTACATTTAAAAATCTAGAGTAAATATTTCAATGTCTTTAATTTGTATTAAAAACTTATCCCTCTTTTTATTCTTAATTTTGTAACATTTAGTATTTGATGAAAAGTCCATCCTCCGTCCCCATGTTAAATTCTCTCTCTCTCTCTCTCTCTCTCTCTCTCTCTCTCTCTCTCTCTCTCTCTCTCTCTCTCTCTCTCTCTCTCTCTCTCTCTCAAGTTATTGTATAGAGAAAATGATAGGAGTATACTGTGAATGGAAGAAAAAGGTATATGTTTTATTGTTAGAAAAACTTAAATTCAAGTTTAGGAAATTTTGTGCTTTCAGGAAGGTCGAAAGGCTGATATGTTGATTGGCTAGGAGGACTTTGGTGTGAAATTGCTAGGAGGGTTTTTGTCACTGTGAAATGGCCAGGAGTGTATTGTTAAATGGCTTTGAAGACTGGTGTGAGATGGCTAGGAGGCCTTTGGTCACTGTAAAATGGCTAGGAGTGTGGTGTGAAATGGCTAGGAGTGTGGTGTGAAATGGCTAGGAGTGTGGTGTGAAATGGCTAGGAGGGCTTTGGGCACTGTGAAATGGCTAGGAGTATGGTGTGAAGTGGCTTTGAAAACGTGTGAAAGGCCTAGGAGGCCTTTGGTCAATGGGAAATGGCTAGGAGTGTGGTGTGAAATGGCTTGTAAGACTGGTGAGAAATGGCTAGTAGGGCTTTGGTGTGAAATGGCTTGGAAGACTGGTGTGATATGGCTATTAGTGCGGTGTGAAATGGCTGGGAGGCCTTTGGTCACTGTGAAATGACTAGGAGTGTGGTGTGAAATGACTTGGAAGACTGGTGTGAAATGGCTAGGAAGACTTTGGTGGGAAATGGCTAGGAGGGCTTTTGTATGAAATAGCTACTAGGGCTAGGAAGTGGGAGAGCTAGCATGTTAGTGTGTAAAATGGTAGGGCTTTGGCTAGTATTAGTGTTATTCCTCATCTTCTCTTAAGCTACATGAACATACCTTGAAATTAACTTTGAATTTTTTAAATGACTCAGGGTAGTATTTTGGGAATTTTTTCAAACGGGGTTTGAATCAAATTGTTCACTCTAATACATAACTAAAGTTTCAGAACTCCCATTCCCACACCTTGATCCTTCCACCTCCCAATTTGGAAAGACTTTAAAAAAGAATTAAAGGGAACGTTCATATGACTGAGCCTCCCTCCCCATCTGTCCCCCTCCCTCTTCTGGTATCAGTAAATTTGCCATAATCCTCACCACTGAAAGGCCAGAGGGCCCATGAAGTATATATCTTGCTTTTGACTGGAACCACTGTTCATTTAGGCTGTTTATAAACTTCCCATGTACGGAACTCGTTCATTCTTTTGCTGGTTTAATGAGAGAAGGAGATTGTTAACTTGGTTATGTTGTATTGTCAAAATGCTAGACTCTGTGCTATGGTGAAACATGTTTAGTCCAATTTGATTTCACTGAAATCTTGTCAGGGTAGATTCTGTCTTGTCAATTCTAGTCATGATAATAATTCAGTCTTGTTAAAGGATCTTTAAAGCCTCAAATTATTTTAGATTTTTGATGTTTTATACTTTTGAATATTTTTGAAATTTAATTTAAAACTTTTTAAAAATCTTTAATCTTGAATTGTAGGAGATTGTAATGTCAAATTGAACAGGTTTCTGTTATGTATACACTGTCATTTTAATTTAAACTATATCAAATTTGTCATGTGTTGTGTAAATTGAGTTGTGAAATTATTTCTGTTAAGAGAGTGATTTGAAATGTCCAAGAATATGTGAGTTTTCAATGATAAAGTGAAATTAGTAAGTGTATTGGTAAATGTTTTCAATTTTATCTGTCAATGAAAATCAAAATGTTGTAGAGAAATTTTAATTTAGTTTTAGAATTTTAGATAACTTTCTCAAAAAGTGTTGACAGAATCAGTCTTGCAATCCAGTGCTTTCCATGACACTGAGAGATCCCTGAGCTCTCTGAAAAGGTGTCCAGCTGGGACTATAAATGTCCCAAGATATCTGATTCCTACTGTTTCTGTTCAGGACATAAAGGAGGGATAAAGAACTGCTGTAGTCATTTTAGAAGAAGTGTGTAATACATTCTTGAATATATTATTGTTGGTATAGTTTTAGTTGTTAGTAGGGAGTTAGGGCCAATGTTGATGAGGGGAATTAAGAGATTATTAAAGTTATTGTTTGTGTAATTCAGGATCAGGTAACCTAGCTTAGGGGATGTTTATATAGGGTTAAATCATATGGCTTCAATTTGATTTAGTTTAATCTGCTCTCGGTTAAGTATTTCTAAAATTTCTCCATGATTTGGAAAAGGTTCCAAACTGAAATATGACTTTTTAAGATTAGATTTTATAGACGTACTATAATACTGATGTACAGGAATGAATCTTGTGTAGTAATTGACAAAACTTAACCTCTCTGAAGTTATATTCATTTTATGCAAGGAAACTTTGTAGTTCAGAAAACTTAGACCTAATCTGATAAGCCTCTGAAGCTTGTACAAAACATCAAGTCAGAACATTGGTGTTATATTGCAATAAACTATATAGAACTCGCCAATTTCTTTTGATTTTAATGACACTTGAGATTTAAATTTACAATTTAAGTTGTTCACTATAAGATCATAATTTCTACGCTATTCTTCCTAGACAATTAAAGCCAAAAACTGTTGAATTAACAAAGTTTAATAAACTCTGATCTGCTTATGCTAAAGTCCCTTACGTTTAAATGCTGATATATTTAATGTCATAAACTGTTGATTAAACTGTTTAAAACATTAGTTAACTTACGTCCATGTTGAGTAAATGTGTAGTAACTTAGGGTAATCTAAAACTAGAAGTTAGTACATTCATCTTCAAAGCAAATTATCAGAATTGATGTAAGTACTATAAGCAAAATCCTGAAAAATCAGTTTTTAGAGATTTTAATGTCTTGATATTTCATGTACTCAGTATTTCAATTACAAATTAGCCACTCATTCTGTATTTGAAACTTGCAACTTTTTCGAGTTATATTGAGTGTTTCCATATTTTCATATAGATGCATACAGAAAACCTTTACTGATTTTGTGGGATAGCTTTGCATTTTGATTGATTGACTTAAATTTAGTTAATAATCGACTGAATTATCTTTAATAAAATTGTAGTTAAGATTATTTAAATAGAGTTATAGTTTTCTCAAAATACGGTACAGTACGCTTTTCAAACGTACACGCTTGCATTGATTTTAATGTAGATATTACCGTAAATATTAAAGTAACTTGTGATAGAATTTAGGAATTAATGAATGCAGGACAATGCATTCCTTGTACATCAGTTAACTTGTAACAAGCAATGAACGGATGGTTGGATGATGTCTGGAGTAAGTGTTAAGAGAAGGAGGATCTAGTCTATAGGAAGGAGTTATAGTCTCATACTAGTTCTGTCTTTAGTGAAAATTAGTTTAATTGGTTGCTAATTTTAATAGATCTGTCTAAAGGTTATCTTAGTGAGACACTTGGATTAGTTTTTCTCGGGTTAAATCAAGGTTAGAAAGTGTCTGTACCTCAGGTTAAAACCATAAATTCTAATCTAGATTTATAGTAAACCATAGGACATTGAGTCTAAATAATGAGATATAGTTTGAATAATGAGATTGAGTTTAAATCATGAGATTGCATTTAAATCATGAGATTGCATTTAAATCATGAGATCGAGTTTAAATCGTGAGATTGAGTTTAAATCGTGAGATTGAGTTTAAATCATGAGATTGAGTTTAAATCATGAGATTAAGGTAAACTTTGTTCAGTAGGCAGCTCTAAGAATTCAAATTTCATGACAGACAATATCTGTTTCCTTCCATAATTGGCCAAAGGGGAAGTTTCAAATCAAAGCTTTTTGAGAATAATCTAAATAATTCTGGTGCCTAAATTAATTCCATAGTTGAATCGTAGATTTCAAAGATTTTCATAATGAGTAATTAAATAAATATATGAAATATCAAATCCACAGGTTAATCAAAAGTAATTTCACTTGTTTTTGCATTAATTATAGATTAAATCTAAAGATTTTTTAAATAGCTTAATGAGGTGCTCACTTTACCAGATTGGTCTATCCTAATTGTTTTTATCTATAGATTCTCAAAATTATAAAGTTATTTTATGAATCTTTTAATATATTAATTTCTTACGTGGCCACATTAAGATGAGGTGATAAGCAAGGTATTGAGAGTTCAATATGCAGTTATGAAAATATTCTTTATTAATATGGAAAAGTTTAAGGTTTTTTCAATCAATTCGTTTCTAATGGACAAGTTTCAGTCTTCTGCTTTGACCATAAGCAATGATATTTACAAATGATACCCAATGAATAAGATACTTTATAATTCTGATTGTTTTTCAAAAGTCTTTTAATAAATAAAATTATTTTTCGATAAAAGAGTAAAGCCATTAGTTCATCGCATTGAA
This sequence comes from Palaemon carinicauda, assembly GCF_036898095.1. Taxonomy (NCBI): domain Eukaryota; kingdom Metazoa; phylum Arthropoda; class Malacostraca; order Decapoda; family Palaemonidae; genus Palaemon; species Palaemon carinicauda. Next base: position 30,318,053 of record NC_090767.1, read on the forward strand.
ATATAGAAACACTTTGCAAGTCTTGGCCTTAATTCTTTTCAAATCCAGGTTCATTTGTCTTCAGTATTCATGATAGGCCTAGTAGAGACATCTTGGTTAGAAGCCAACTAGTTGAGCCCATATCTAGGATAACTTAAGATCCTCCACTGTCCTTATCATTGGGAAGAATTTAACAGTTAAAAAGGAATACTATCATACCCATAGATGTTTTTAACATTGTTAATAACCTTTTCCAAACCATATAATGACCTAACAATTCAGTTTCCTAAGTTTTAACTTTGATATTAATTTTATGATATCTGATAAACTCAAATTCAAAATATATTTATTTCACATAATACGTTTTAAGATAATTAATTTGTCAAATTATTAAGATGGGAAATACGAAGTTTATGAAGCCAAAGATATTTCATTGAAGGTAGACTGACTTCAAAGTCAGAGAGGAGGACTCCAAATCATTCAAAATCTCCTTCAGCTTTTCAATATTTTGTTTTAGTAAGAAATGTTTAGGAGCATCTAATATCAATAGAATATATTCAGGGCTGGGCAGTGTGTGTGTGTGTGTGTGTGTGTGTGTGTTTATACTCTGTACTAATTTTTTATCAAGTAGGCCTACTGTTCGATTAGTTGGCGTGTCTGTATGATAGGAATAAGTACTAGACAATGTGACACTTTGGTAAAATCTCTGTTTGGTAGGTAGCCTTACTCTTAGTTAAAGGGTTGTTCAGCTTTGTAGGTAGGTTCACTGTTAGTTTAAGGGTTGTTCAGCTTTGAAGGTAGGCGTACTGTTAGTTTAAGGGTTGTTCAGCTTTGTAGGTAGGCCTACAGTTAGTTTATGGGTTGTTCAGCTTTGTAGGTAGACCTACTGTTAGTTTAAGGGTTGTTCATCTTTGTAGGTAGGCCTACTGTTAGTTTAAGGGTTGTTCAGCTTTTTAGGTAGGCCTACTGTTAGTTTAAGGGTTGATCAGCTTTGTACATAGGCTGACTGTTAGTTTAAGGGTTGTTTAGCTTTATAGGTAGGCCTACTGTTAGTTTAAAGGTTGTTCAGCTTTGTAGGTAGGCCTACAGTTAGTTTAAGGGGTTTTCAGTGTTGTAGGTAGGCCTACTGTTAGTTTAAGGGGTTTTCAGTTTTGTAGGTAGGCCTACTGTTAGTTTAAGGGGTTTTCAGTTTTGTAGGTAGGCCTACTGTTAGTTTAAGGGGTGTTCAGCTTTGTAGGTAGGTCTACTGTTAGTTTAAGGGTTGTTCAGCTTTGTAGGTAGGTCTACTGTTAGTTTAAGGGGTTTTCAGCTTTGTGGGTTGGCCTACTGTTAGGTTAAGGGTTGTTTTAGCGTTTAAGAATTCTTAAATTAGGTTCTCTCAACGTAGCTTCCAAAAGGGGTCATATTTGAGAATGTCTTACACATGGAACTGAAAGGACTTTTTGTGGTCCACGTGCAAGGTTAATGTGTACTTCGGTCCGATCTGCCTATCTGCTAGGAGGAGTAGTAAGGATAGTCAGGGCAGTGGTTTGCACGTGTCTTCTCCTTTACCCGACTCAATCCTGCACATGAAATGGGACGGATGAGAGAGAGATCCTTTGGGGAAGTTGTGGTTCCTGTCTGCTTTTGAGAGAGCAAAAGGATTCTGGAGTAATTGATCGTGGTGGAATTGTAATATAAGATTGATGAGGTCTCCACTCCCTCCAACCATTTTTTCATTTAATTATTGTTTCTAAACGAAAATTTAGATTTGAAAAGATATCCCCTTGCTCTGTATTAACTAATTAGAATACTATAACATTATCTCGAAAACCTCATACTATTCTTGGCGTATTTAATTCACAATCATTGCAATAATGTCTGTAAGATTTTCAATAAAACATTTCAAAAAGAGAAGGAAATGGAAAGCATTCAAGGGCCTGGTGACTTTGTTCGTTCAAAAACAAAATGCCTAATTAAATTTGTTACCAGGTGGGAAGGGGCGGGCCTTGGTGGGCTTTCCAATTCCTTCTCTTTTTTTTTTATTGAAAACTTAACTAATTTACACAATCGTGACACTTTTAATCTCAAATGTTTAACTTCAAACTCATTCCAATGTTTAGAAAAATCAAAGATAACGTTTTACTTTAGTATCCCATTTTATGGGATCTGAAATTTCCGTTTTCTATGATTGTCGTTGGTTGAGTTTGTTAGAAAACGGGGTTAAAGAATTTGATATAGTTTGTCATTGACTTTGTAACGTATTCATATTTATACTTAATATTGCTATTAAGTGTATTGAAACCTGTTTTGTGTATGGCAAACAATCTTCTATAATAAAAGACATTATCTAAACGTATTTGTTTTTCTTAATTCACAATTTAAAAATAAGTTTTAACACAAAATAGTCGACTTGGTCTACTATGCTTAAACCCAAAGTTAAAGTAGCTTATATATTTTAAAAACTTATTTTTGAGGCTAAAATGAATTATTATCACAAGACTTAGAGTTGTCAGGAATGAATATACTTTGAAAATTGAACTGAACATGAATATCATAGAAAATAGTCTTCATTTTCATAATACTTTCATACCAAGAGACTACATATTTCTCTCATTATCACCAGTGGAAGAATGAACGAACTCTCTACATTGGAAGGGAATAAACCAGTCTTATAAAAGAACAATTGTGGTTTATAATAGTTTAAAACCAAGGTTTATAATACTTCATGAGGTCTCTGGTCTTTCAGAGGAGAGAGAATGAAGGCATTTTACTGGTACCAGAAGAGGGAGGGGGACGACTGGGGAGAACACTCAGTCATATGAACGTTAGATTAAGGAGAACACTCCAGGTCACTGGAAATTTCTAATATTTTTTTTTTATTTATATTTTTTATTTATATTTTTTATTTTGTTCAATATACTCTTTAATATGGTTGTAATGGTAATGAAAATAAATATATTTTAAAGAAGTTTTTATTTCTTTTATTCACAATTTTAGTTTCATAAATTATACATTGTAATAATTTTTACAAAATTAGTCAAAGTTTTACTGCTTTCCTATACATTATTACTGTATTTTCTATTTAATACATTACTACTGTATCTTCTGTTCATAAATTTCTACTGTATTATGTCCTTTTGATCTGAAAATACAACTATTTTAACAATGAAAAACAGAAAAGACATTAATGGTTATAGTGCTAAAGAGACATATTCGTAAAGTAAAATACATTATATAAGACATTCAAGGCTAAGCCATGGATGTTTTTTATGTCTTCTATAATGTCTTTTACTTTACGATTAAAAGTCTCTTGTACTTTACTTGGCTAATGTCTTTTCTGCGTTTTAAATTATTAAAACAGCTGAATTTTCAGATCAAAATTACATATTACAGTAGAAATTTATAAACAGAAGATAGTAGTAATGTATAAATTGAAGATACAGTAATAATGTATAAATAGAAGATACAGTAGTAATGTATAAATATAGAATACAGTAATAATGCATAAACAAAAGATATAATAATGTATAAATAGAAAAATAGAATAGCAATATATAAAAAGAAGTCATTAGCAATGCATAAGTAGTCAATATAATTGCAATATAAAAACATCACCTTTAGCAATTGAAACAAGTTGAAATATTAATCAAAATTTAAATGCAACTTCTATTCTATACATAAAGTACAATTGCCATATAAAGACCACTTGCCTGACTATTAATTTTCCTTGAATCTAGACCATCTTAGAATAACTGAAAGTGCAAATGAAAACAATTCTTATGTTGATTCTAAGCAATGTCTGCATGATTTGCTTGCCAACACAAGGAAAAAAGAAGTTTTAAATCACCAGTGTTTCAAGCACAGATGTTTTTAGAAGTTACCTAAGTGTGACATACTTCAAACCAGCTTAAAAAACTAACTCATCCCCTCACTTCGTATGCTTAAAGATCTTATTCAAATCTTTCTTCGTTTGAAAATTTCTTTGTTATTAATGTTTATGATTATTTTCTATCTAAGGAAACATTTTGAAAGCTACTCTCTCCAATAAGATGAAATTCAAGTTATTCCATAAAAATTTCCTTTATCTAAATCTAAACTATTTGATCACAAAAATAATTTTTCTAAATCTTTCTCAAAAGGCTATCAAGAGTTATGCCTTCTCTAGACTGCCATTCTAGAATGAATCTATGAACTATCCCCTTTAGTCTCATTAACTATTCCTACATTAATCATTATTAATTTCATTATAGAAGAACAAATTAATCAAAGTCATTTATAAATACACTTTAAATTTGTCCCTGAACTTTTCAGCTTAAAATCCTGTCCTGATAAACAACTGCATTTGCTTTCTGATAGTCCATATGGAGTCCCATTTGAATAAACTAACATTCAATCTATCTATATCTTAACTATTTTGCTTTAAACTAATCCATTTCTGTACTTGACCTCTTTTTACACTTCACTGACACCATGACCTTTCTCTTATCTATTCCCTTCAACATCCCTTGACCCCTTTTTAATAGGTTCTTAGATTTATAGCTACTCTTTCCTTCAACCCTTCAGGCAATATGTTCTTTGAGACTTGAGAACTGATAGAGTTGTTACATAGATATTCTTTCTTAGACCTTAAATTCAACAACCATCCTTATAAATCTATAATCAATGCGATAGTTCTTAACATTTCTATCTACCCATACTCTTGTCTTATAACTCTACCATTGATTTATAAATCTGACATAACTACAAACCTTTTAAGAACTAAAGTCTTTAACAATCTATCCCCAAATACCTAAATTGAAGCTTTAATCTTTCTTATGTCCTTAAGTCTTTCAATCAAGTCACTTGACCTACATTACCTAACTATTGGTGTGAAGCAGATCACTTGAATAAGGTCATTACATGAAATATCAATGAAAACATTCCTTAAAATCAGTAAAATTTCGAGCAAAAACAGCGTAGTCATTGTAAGGCTTACTATCCAAAACTAACAACTCCAAGAACATCAAGTTTAGGACAATTTCTCAGCTATTTTGGACAAGGATATTACGTGTGACTGCTGGAATGTTCCACAAAGGATGTTGCTTTTAGAAATTTAATTAAATTTGTATAAAAATAAATTCTGAGAAGAAAACAAGTGGAGAATGATGGATAAAAATGACGTCTTAACTTTATGGAAAGTAAGGTACGTTACATCAATTTTTTTTTTTTACAGAATAGGAACTTACTGAAAAAAACTAAATTTTATAAGAGAGAGAGAGAGAGAGAGAGAGAGAGAGAGAGAGAGAGAGAGAGAGAGAGAGAGAGAGAGAGAGAGAGAGAGAGAGAGAGAGAGAGAAATATCTATCTGGTAATATTAATTCAACAGATACCATTATGTCTACAGGATTTCAAAATGGCTTTGATAATTCAAAACAACTTTACTTTAATTCTCACTGGCTTATGGCATCAATATTAAAACCTATCAAATTAAGAAATTGCTCAATCTTAACCTTAACCTTATATTAAGGACTGATGAAAAACACTAAAGACGAATATTCATGCAGAAACTTAGTCAATTTCTTCATGAATCAGATAGATGACTTTAACAGGATTCTCTTCAGAGCAATTATCTGAATAGAGGTAGCTATGGGATCAATGCTTGTACTACAGTAAAGGGAGAAACAAGTAAAATTTTAGCCTATTTTGAACGTACTTCAAAAATGGAAACCAACATGGAAATCACGAACTCTGCAGACATAAGTTAGACCAACTAAAAGTTATGAAATAGAATTGATGAAAGTAATATTACAGAAATAACCTAATCTAAAAATGAAAGAATCATTTAAACATTAAAATAAACTATAAACAAAATCTAAATGAAATGTTACGAAAGCAGAAGAATAATGAAAGAAATGGTTTGAGGTTACAGTTCCAAGAATTTTGAATAATGCAAATAATAGATTTTAGAAGTTGGAGGGTAAAGTACAAAGTTAATGACCCAGCAGTCACACATATTGATAACTTGTTTAAAATAGTTATATAAATTCACAGATAATATTACTCATTGACAAGTCTAGAACAGGAATGTCAAACTTAAATCCTTTCGAGGGTCAATTGTGCTTTTGACTATGGCCTCAGACATAAAAGATTTGGTAACTAATTATTGACAAAACTGTAGACTTAAAAGTATTTTGTAGGTCATCCTAGTTTGCCAAATATACATTTCCTACTCGGATATAAAACTTTGGAAAACGAAGTTGAAATTTCGAAATGAATCCTTCGTTGAAGATTCGTTGATTGAGCTAGACTTCTTTGAAGACCTGACAGATTACTGCCACCTTCAGGGGAACTCCAATAGTGGATCCTGAGGAGCTCTCGCCTTGTTGACAACAGCAGCTGTTTTAGAGGGTCCAGTATGATTTGTATCTTCGTTCAAGAATTCCTCTCTCTTCTTGCCATGGTTTTTTTAATCCTGTGAAAAGGAAATTGAAATATCAGTTTGATATCTGGATGCATATTTTACTACACAACAAAATTTTCTGGACACAAATACAGCCTGAAATTACATATTAAAAATCCAGGCTATATTATCAGTTCAGGACTTGCAAAGCTTGCTTAACAGAAATCATGAAATATGAGGTTTGGCTCAAGCTAAACTAAACAGAAGAAAGACAGAGATAATGAGAATGGTATCTACAATGGAAGATGAAATATCATTAGAGGGAGAAAGGATTAATGAGGTAGAACCATTTAAATATTTAGGAACTATGATCTCTAATACAGGATCTCTAGAATTTAAGTTCAACGAAAGATTGAAAAAAAAATTGATACAATTATGACTAATTCTTTGCCTCGAGTTTTCCTCCTATCAAAATAACGTGTTAATTTTATCTATAATTATTTATGTCTTTAATGGGAGCCGATTGAAATAAAGGAATTCAGTTCTTTATGACGAAAATATAATAATAATTGTTACTCAGATGAACTTTTGTATGCAAGAGATTGCTGGCCTTATAACAACTCGTCCGGTTGAGACGTTTAAAGTCTCACGCGAAGAGAAATGCAAATGTTTATACATCCATTAATAAGAATTTAGAATTAATTTTTATAAATAATTTTCTTATGGTTTGAAGGATAAAAATTCTTTATTTACGATGTATATATATTTCAATTTTGAATGTTATATATAGAAAATTCTACTATAGATTTTAGTAATATATAATTATTAAGAAAAATATTTTATGGGTAGTCAAGTGTTTGTCCGTAACGGTACTTCAAAACCATTTTATTTTATGGAAAATCTGATTATGTTTAATGGTGATTCTACCACCTATAATACAACATGTTTGATATGAGGATGAAAAAGTCATATTCCTAGCTACCACTACATCCACAATCATATTTAATGATAAATTGTATAGACGGAGTAACAATGGGTTCGCCGTGTGGGCAAACCTTTATGTTATTGTGAAAGGAAATGGCCGAGTGAATTGTCCTGTCAATTTTAAGCCTTTCTTATACTGTCCATATGTAGACATTTTTACTTTTCAAAAATTAAGGCCATGTAAACCAGTTTTCAGATGATCTAAATTCAAAGCGTCTTAATTAATATAAAATTTACATAAGAAAGTGAACACGATGATACTTTGCCTTTTCTCAATATTTTGGTCTCTCGGAAACGTAATACCTTTGAAACCTCAGTATTTCGGAAAAATAATCTTTCACAGGTCTAGGTTCTCCCTTTTTAAGTTCGGAACCAAAAATCTACAAAATTAATTCAATAAAAACGTTGTTATATAGATGTTACTATTATTATTATTATTATTATTATTATTATTATTATTATTATTATTATTATTATTAAGTTACAACCCTAATTGGAAAAGCGGGATGCTGTAAACCCAAGGGCTCCAAACATGGAAAATAGCCCTGTGAGGAAAAGAAATAAGGAAAAACTACAAGAGAAGTTTAAGAACAATGATAACAATAAAATAAATATTTCCTATATAAACTACAAAAGCTTTAACAAAGCAAGAGGAAGAGAAATCAGATAGAATAGTGTACCCGAGTGTACCCTCAAGCAAGAGAAACATCACACAATATTGGATGTATTTAATTAAGTATTTTTTTTTTTCATTCAGTAGATTGAAATTTCAAAATATACAATTTGAATATCTTAAAGCAGATATCTATAATAATTTTGGAAAGTTTTTAAAAAGGAATAAAAACTGAAAATCTATGGTTTCCTCTATATATTGACAAATAGTTTGTCGTATTAATTCAACCAAAGTTTCGGTACCAATACAGAGGCCAACGGATTTGACCAATGGTCTTAAACTTCAGAATATGATATAAAAGTTAAAGATGAAGCAAATAAGTCATTGGAAGGAAGTTACCATTCCACTAACATTCATACTTACATAAACCAAGGCACTTCCCCAAATTTGGAGGCGGGATGGTAGCCGACATCAAACAAATGAAAAAAAGGGGACCTCTACTCTCTACGTTCCTCCCAGCCTGACAAGGGACTCAACCGAGTTCAGCTGGTACTGCTAGGGTGGCACAGCCCACCCTCCCACATTATCCACCACGGATGAAGCTTCATATGGCTGAATCCCCTACTGCTGCTACCTCCGCGGTCATCTAAGGCACCGGAGGAAGCAGCAGGGGCTACCGGAACTGCGTCACAATCGCTCGCCATTCATTCCTATTTCAAGCACGCTCTCTTGCCTCTCTCACATCTATCCTCCTATCACCCAGAGCTTTCTTCACACCATCCATCCACCCAAACCTTGGCCTTCCTCTTTTACTTCTCCCTTCAACTCTTGTATTCATCACCTTCATGAATTTAAAAAACAAAGTGAGATTTAAGGACAATGCAATAGTCGCTGCTGGTGGCTCTATGCAAATGAAGTTTCTAAAGCTTAAACCAAATCAACCAAACCACTGTGGAACACACAACACTCAAATTGTTTATCGTCTAGAGTACATTTTCTAAGTATCTGAAATATGGCAAAAGGCCCTTCTAATTGATAAATGTTGTAGAACTCTCTCTCTGGTACCCTCACAATCTAGTATCTCTACATCTTGTCGTGAGGAAATACTGAATTACACCCAGTGTACTTCCAAAAACAACACCTACACATTCATGAGGAAAACCATGACAACAGCAGCTGAAATTAAGTAGAATAGGCTATGCTAGGCTATTGGAAGGAACGAGAGTGATGTTTGATGATATTGACATAAATGAAAAGATGAAATCATAGGGTAAATGAGAGAGAGAGAGAGAGAGAGAGAGAGAGAGAGAGAGAGAGAGAGAGAGAACGTATTTCATCACTGTTATTGTGTTGATCTCAACCAAATTCTGCGAGTAGGACAAAGTAGGTCTGAAGCCTCCTGATCTTCTTAACCCTGGATAGGTACGCTCCTCGGACACCCCTTTAAGGGTATACTCGGACGCGAACGACCCCGACGCCAAAAAAAATTCTTGAAAAATCAGTTTTTGCAGTAACCTCCTTTTTTCTTTTGCCAAAAAAAACTTCAATGAATGCTTAAAACAACTGTAAAGATAAATACTACTCATCTGCAGAAAAACTATTTATTATAAATATTTTAAAAAATTAGGTAGAAAAAAAAAGACCTGACATAAAAATTCATAAAAAAAAGTTTATACATATATGCACAAATCCTTTTAGGAATTGATTCTTGAATGTTTAGGACACATCTTGATGTATTTTGGATGAAGTCAGACCCATGGAGGTGAAGATCTGAAATGAGAAAAAAAGGGTAACTTTTTTTGGCCAAAAAAATTTGTCCAAATTTCATGAATTTTTTTGGGTACCCAAATGAAATAGGAAGTGGCTAATTTTTTTAGGGAATAAACATATGTTATCCTAAAATAGAAATATGTAAAAAAATCTTCATTATTTTGTAAATTACATTTATATCAGGGGCCATATCTAAAGGTAATTTTTTGAGTACTTAGAAATTTCGTAAAAAAATACATATATTTAATATATAATATGATATTTATGCAGGTAAAAATATACCAAAATATCACAAATTCTATAGGGAACAAGAATATATATAGATAGGGCAGCTTACGCTTCGGATATGTCCACAAAATGGCCGCCAACCACACTGACTCAGACTCCCTAATCTGCCACTTGAAATGTAGGAAAGGTATGTCAATTTCAAGGTGTTATTTACTAATCTAATTATTATTGGATATGCATAAAAATTGTATGGTGGGTTGCTGGATAATTGTCGATTATTTTACGACTATAAAATTAAAATTCTGACCCAAAAAAATTTTTTTGAAGGGAAATAAAATCGAAAAAAAAATGTAAAACAATATAATATTTTAGCTAAAAAAATTTGATGATATTCAATCAAAAAAAAAGTAAACAAAATTTTCCGACAAATAAACATCTAGAGGAATCATTACTCTGTGATAGTTCCTTAGTACGTAGTAATTTTGAAAGAAATGGGAAAAAACGAAAAAATGGCAATCACAGGAAAATCGAACACATACTTATATATACGCCATATCTGGCTAAAAAAAAAATAGGCATGGGTAGCCAGATCATCTAGAAACACTTTCCAACACTATAAAAATATAAGTTTTGCGACACTACTTGTCAATTCCTTACGGTAACATGACTAAGCAAAAAAATGCAAAACAAATAAAAAGGGGCACTCGCAGTAAAATGCCCGACATTCTAATATACGGCATCTCAGATAAAAAAAAAGACATGCACATGTTAGCCCAACCATCAAGGCACACTTTCTAACACATAAACATGAAAAAAAAATGAATAATATACGGCAATTCCTTACTACGTAGTAATTTTTACAAATATTGAAAAAAAAACAGAAATTGGTAACCGCAGTTAAATACCCAATATACCAATAACTACGTCGTATCTGACAAAAACAAAGTCATGCATGGGTAGCCAGATCATCTAGACACACTTTCCAACACTAAACAAGCAAAAGTTTTACGATGCTATTTGGCAATATCTTACGGAAAAATGACTTGGCAAAAAAATGAAAAAAAATGAAAAAGGGGCAATCGCGGTAAAATGGTCCTCGTGGTGATGAACGACATTTTAACTAAAAAAAAAATCATGCACATGGTAGCCAAACAATCCACCAAGACTTTCCACAACTGATAACCTATACAAGTTGCACCATTCTACGACAATTTCATAATACGTAATAACTTTGATAATTATGCAAACTACCTTAGAAGGGTAAACTCGGTCGCGAACGACCCCGACTCGTCTCAGAAATCGGGGAAGGAGTACAGCTACAGCAATGCACATCTGGACACTACTAGAGCGTGTAGGGGAGACACCTCCTGCAGGTCGATCACCCACAAATTCAGTCACGGGGCTGAGTCACGTGAGAAAAACCTGTTTTTTTTTGACGCTCGGGGTCGCGAAAGACCCACCGTACCTATCCAGGGTTAAAGACCAAATGCAAAAATTCAATCCCATTTAAGAGTGTTATTTGTAGATCAAGAGTTGAACAACATCCTGCTGATGAACCTTAATCAAAGAGTTGAACAAGTACGAAATGTGAAAATAAGGTTAACCTAAGCTTCACTTACAAACCATTTTATTGACTTTGATTCTTAACTACTTGAATTGTTCACATCTTTTACAGTTAATTGTTGAAATTAAGAAGGGGAGGGATTAAAAAGAAGGATGGGTTTTAAAGGGGAAGGGGTTGTTTTAAAGGGGAAGAGGATGTTTTAAAGGGGAAGGGGGTTTTAAAGGGGAAAGGGGGTATTTTAAAGGGGAAGGGGATGTTTTAAAGGGGAAGGGGATGTTTTAAAGGGGAAGGGGATGTTTTAAAGGGGAAGGGGGGTTTTAAAGGGGAAGGGGGTATCTTAAAGGGGAAGGGGATGTTTTAAAGGGGAAGGGGATGTTTTAAAGGGGAAGGGGGGTTTTAAAGGGGAAGGGGTTATTTTAAAGGGGAGGGGGTGTTTTAAAGGGGAAGGGGTGTTTTAAATGGGAAGGGGGTATTTTAAGGGGGAAGGGGGGTTTAAAGGAGAAGGGGGGTTTAAAGGGGAAGGGGGTATAAAGGAGAAAGGGTTTTTAAAGGGGAAGGGGGTGTTTTAAATGGAAAGGGGGTATTTTAAATGGAAAGGGGGTATTTTAAATGGGAAGGGGGAGTTTTAAAGGGGAAGGGGGTATTTTAAAGGGGAAGGGGGTATTTCAAAGGGGAAGGGGGTGTTTTAAAGGGGATGGGGGTGTTTAAAGGGGAAGGGGGTGTTTAAAGGGGAAGGGGGTATTTTAAAGGGGAAGGGGGTATTTTAAAGGGGAAGGGGTGTTCTAAAGGGGAAGGGGGTGTTTTGAAAGGGGGTATTTTAAAGGGGAAGGGGGTGTTTTGAAAGGGGGTATTTTAAAGGGGAAGGGGGTGTTTTAAAGGGGAAGGGGGTATTTTAAAGGGGAAGGGGTGTTTTAAAGGGGAATGGGGTATTTCAAAGGGGAAGGGGGTATTTTAAAGGGGAAGGGGGTATCTTAAAGGGGAAGGGGTGTTTTAAAGGGGAATGGGGTATTTTAAAGGGGAAGGGGTGTTTTAAAGGGGAAGGGGTGTTTTAAAGGGGAAGGGTGTTTTAAAGGGGAAGGGGGTGTTTTAAAGGGGAAGGGGTGTTTTAAAGGGGAATGGGGTATTTCAAAGGGGAAGGGGGTATTTTAAAGGGGAAGGGGGTATTTTAAAGGGGAAGGGGTGTTTTAAAGGGGAATGGGGTATTTTAAAGGGGAAGGGGGTGTTTTAAAGGGGAAGGGGGTATTTTAAAGGGGAAGGGGTGTTTTAAAGGGGAAGGGGGTATTTTAAAGGGGAAGGGGTGTTTTAAAGGGGAAGGGGTGTTTTAAGGGGGAAGGGGGTATTTTAAAGGGGAAGGGGTGTTTTAAAGGGGAATGGGGTATTTTAAAGGGGAAGGGGGTATTTTAAAGGGGAAGGGGTGTTTTAAAGGGGAAGGGGGTATTTTAAAGGGGAAGGGGTGTTTTAAAGGGGAATGGGGTAGTTCAAAGGGGAAGGGGGTATTTTAAAGGGGAAGGGGGTATTTTAAAGGGGAAGGGGTGTTTTAAAGGGGAATGGGGTATTTTAAAGGGGAATGGGGTATTTTAAAGGGGAAGGGGGTGTTTTAAAGGGGAAGGGGGTATTTTAAAGGGGAAGGGGTGTTTTAAAGGGGAAGGGTGTTTTAAAGGGGAAGGGGGTGTTTTAAAGGGGAAGGGGGTATTTTAAAGGGGTAGGGGGTATTTTAAAGGGAAGGGGTGTTTTAAAGGGGAATGGGGTATTTCAAAGGGGAAGGGGGTATTTTAAAGGGGAAGGGGGTGTTTTAAAGGGGAAGGGGTGTTTTAAAGGGGAATGGGGTATTTTAAAGGGGAAGGGGTATTTTAAAGGGGAAGGGGTGTTTTAAAGGGGAAGGGGTATTTTAAAGGGGAAGGGGTGTTTTAAAGGGGAAGGGTGTTTTAAAGGGGAAGGGGGTGTTTTAAAGGGGAAGGGGGTATTTTAAAGGGGTAGGGGGTATTTTAAAGGGGAAGGGGTGTTTTAAAGGGGAATGGGGTATTTCAAAGGGGAAGGGGGTATTTTAAAGGGGAAGGGGGTATTTCAAAGGGGAAGGGGTGTTTTAAAGGGGAATGGGGTATTTTAAAGGGGAAGGGGTATTTTAAAGGGGAAGGGGTGTTTTAAAGGGGAAGGGGTATTTTAAAGGGGAAGGGGTGTTTTAAAGGGGAAGGGGGTATTTTAAAGGGGAAGGGGTGTTTTAAAGGGGAAGGGGTATTTTAAAGGGGAAGGGGGTGTTTTAAAGGGAAAGGGGGTGTTTTAAAGGGGAGGAGGTATTTAAAGGGAAAGGGGGTTTTAAAGAGGAAGGGGGTTCTAGAGGGGAAGGAGCTTTAAAAGAAAAGAGATTTCAAAAGGAAGGGTTTTTAAAAGGGAAGGTGGTTTTAAAAGAGGAAGGGTGTGAAATAAGTCAGGAAATGTTGTAAGTTGTAAAAGAAAAAGTTTCACATGCCTCTCTTCAACTTTTGATCATCATATACCAATATGACCCTCCAAGGATCTATTGAAGTACTGCGTATGTGAATAGTAACGCCTTTTTAATAAAATATTTACCAACTACAGTTGATGAAGAATAACGTTTGATAACGAGAGAGAGAGAGAGAGAGAGAGAGAGAGAGAGAGAGAGAGACTTTAGAACTACCTTTGATTAAAGGTAATGGGAACTTTGTTGTACCTCAACTAAAAGCTTCTTCATGTCTTCACTCTGATGAAACCCGCCCCCCCCCCCCTCTCTCTCTCTCTCTCTCTCTCTCTCTCTCTCTCTCTCTGAAATAACAATCATAAGAGATCAGGTTTGTATAAGAAGCCTAAACTTCCACAACTATTTACAAACACACTTACACACAACTGACCAGACTTATGCAGGGATTGAAACATGGTTTGACAATTAACATTGCATCTAAAAGTTCATACGTCAGTGTGCGTGTGTGTGTTTGTGTGTGTTTGTGTTACACGAAATGCAACATTATTCCGGAGGACCTTGAGGCTAAGTGCCTCCAAGAGACCTCAGTGCGAGAGTAACAAGGCTTGAAGCAGATGAAAGAATCCTAGCAAAGAAGCAATGCTTCAGGGAACAAAGACCAAATCATCCTATGGGAAAAGGCCGCAAAGTCTGTGGTTCTATGATTAATCTGAACAGTCACACACACACAACACTATTTTAATCATCATCACCAGAGTTTTCATCTAGAGAAGCAGTAGTCTCATCAAAATCCAAGGACGCATTTATAAGGAATAAAACTTCCATCGATAAAACTAAGGAAACTTAAAACCGTGTTGAGTTCACGAAGAGACCACAAAAATATAGTCGTCTAAGTTTCTACTATTAAAGGATCACACTTCCTAACTTGAAACACCTCTCGAATCTTATTCGAGTGGCATCGTGTATCACGTAGACCTACAAACAAACAATGAGAGAGAGAGAGAGAGAGAGAGAGAGAGAGAGAGAGAGAGAGAGAGATTGTATCAGGAATATGATTGTGGGTGTGGGAAAGGTGTGTGGAAGTGTGGGAGGAAGACTGCCCGCTTTGATGCTCATATGTCAAAAGAATTGATCGTGTAAAACTATATTAATTAAAAAAAGTAAAAAACTATGGGGGCACTCAGTAGAGCGCAGACCTCCGCTTTGGTAACTTATTTCTCAACTTTGACCTTTCACCTTTACATGTATTAATTGGTTCACTCAAATGTGAACTAGTTTGAAGTCTCTGTGACAACGATGTCCAAACTTATGGCTGATTACGTGAATTGGACATTTTGCTTGACCTTCCAAAATTTAATCAATTCCAGCTTTTAACATAACACACAAACAGGGATGGAAACATGACCGCCTTCCAACTTCGTTGGCGGAGGTAAAAAGTATATATACTTCTTGCTAGACTGACCCAATGACAATATCACATTCGACCAAGATAATATCTACATATTACCCGATAGATTTTCGCTTAATTACAATTCATTCATTGTAAACCCACACTAATTATTACCAAAATAGTGGTAGAATTGAGAGAGAGAGAGAGAGAGAGAGAGAGAGAGAGAGAGAGAGAGAGAGAGACATTGTCCTGCTTGATAGGGCAATGTCACTGTCCCTTGTCTTTAAACCTTTTAAATTCCTAATAGAATCAACAGCTGCTAAAGACAGACTACAATACGACATTGTTCCTTTGGGTCGTAGTGAGAGATGGTCTCCCTCTAAGGGATGAGTGACATAAGAAACAAAGGGATTAAGATGAAGCAAAGCTTTGGGCTTTTAAATTAACACTTATGGCAACCACTGTTAGTTATTATAGTCTCATGATTATAAGACTTCAATTAGTAACACCCCAAAATCAAACCATTGTTCTCTAGTCTTTGGTAGTGTCATAGCCTCTGTACCATGGTCTTTCACTGTCTTGGATTAAAGTTCTCTTGCTTGAGGGTACACTAGGGCACACTATCTTATCTTATTTCTCTTCCTCTTGTTTTGCTAAAATATTTTACAGTTTATTTTAATTGTTAATTACTTTTCTTATGGTTTCTTTATTCCCTTTCCTCACTGGGCTATTTTCCTTGTTAGAGCCTTAGGCTTATAGCATTCTGCTTTTCCAGCTAGGGTCAATAATAATAATAATAATAATAATAATAATAATATTCAAAATGACAGTCTTATGCTCTACGTTTATGACTAGATAAAGGGAAAGCCGTAGAAACTACAGTATTTGCCCATTTAAGATAAATTTTCCACTTCCTGTATATCAAATACCAAAAGAATTGACTG
>NC_090767.1:30349322-30351822 GCF_036898095.1 Palaemon carinicauda
ACCATTGATGAGGCACACACATTCTGTTTTAAGATACCTCACTCCACCCCATATCCCAGTCGTTCCTTTTCGCTTTAGAGTTCGTAGGAAGGGGAGCGCTTGGGGAAGCTTATATTTTTGGCAGCGAGACCATTATCTCCTATACTAATACAGATATTGTTGGGATACATAAAACCATTGTTTCTGACAAATTTCATGTTCGTACCTACTATATTAGGTAGTAGGTTTGCCAGGGCACCAGCCACCCGTTGAGATACTACCACTAGAGAGCTATTAGAACCTGTATTGGATCCCTCTCTCTGGTTACGGCTTATTTTTTTCTTTGCCTACACACACTAAATAGTCTTGCCTATTCTTTACAGATTCTCGTCTTTCCTCATACACCTGACGACAAAGAGATTAATAAACACTTCTTCACCAAAGGGGTTAATTACTCTACTGCAATTGTTCAGTGTTCTTTCCTCATGGTAAGGGTAGAAGAGACTTTTTAGCTATGGTAAGCAGCTCTTCTAGGAGAAGGAGACTCCAAAATTAAGCCATTGTTCTCTATTCTTTGATAGTCCCATTGCCTCTGTACCATGGTCTTCTACTGTCTAGGGCTAGAGTTCTCTTGCTTAAGAGTACAGTCGGGAACACTATTTTATCTTATTTTTTTTCTTCCTCCTGTTTTTTTCTAAATGGTATGTCGGGTAAGCTTAATAAAGGAGCCATGGATGCTTGGTAGTTTATCAAGAGGTTGTCTTTTCCTTTTTCTGACTCTTTTTCTTCTCAAAACCATCCTTACTGTCCTCCCTTCAGTTGAAGTGGCTATCCTGGAGGGTATTTAGCCTTGCATGGTGTATCGGCTCCTCCATGTTGACCAGTTTTTCCGACTTTTTATCATAGTCTATGGGTTTGATCAATCACTATATTTGTAATTCTGTACATATAGTTTTTGTTATAACTCTTGTTAATCTAGTTTATAAGTATGATGTGTCTTTTTAATTACTATTAATTCTTATGCTGTCTGGAGACATTGAGCAAAATCCGGGACTAGTACGTCCTAGATTTCGTCAATGTTGTCTTCTGTATTGTAATATTCGTGGTCTTTATGCAAATATTCAAGACCTTACAGTTGCGTCCAGACAGTATGATACTCTTTTGTGCTCAGAAACTTTGGTTTTTAATATGAGGCACTCATCTGAGCTCCTTATAACTGTTTTTAAGAATCCAATAATGTTGAAACGTGATTTCATCCCTAGGACCATGGAAATGTTGGTGTATATTAGGACCGAGCACCCTGCTTCTCGTAAGTCCTGCTATGAATATGGATATCCTGATATTCAGGTAATAAAAGTTTGTGGCAGGCATTACAACTTTTATTTTTGTTCGATCTATCGGAATAGGGACATGTATGATTCTATCTTCGATTGTCTTCTTACCATTATGGCTAAGATACAATAAGATGATAAAAAACTTCTTGTGTCTTTGTTTGTAATTTTAATGCTCACCATAGGGAGTGGTTCTATCTCTCTTACCAATCGCCATGGCTTAAGAGCTTTACACATTGCCTCTGAATCAGGCTGTGAGCAAATCATAAGTGAAGCTACTCACTGGTCTGTTAACTGCTGGGACCTCATATACACTGACTCCCATGTCGTTATAACTTGTAAGGTTGGTTCTTCAGTTGGGACACTGATCATGCTTTGATTTCATTAGTAGTGAAGACTGAGCAACCTGTCCCTGATGTATCATACTCTTGTAAAATTTAAATGAAATCTCAAGCTGACTGGAATGAGATTTTGTTTGATCTTTTGTGCTTAAATTGGTTTCAATTATATAGTAGTGATGATCCTGTTGTCCCTTTGAATGAGAATCTAGTCAACATAATTGATAGATGTATCCCTTCTCGCGTGCTAAGGTACCAAGTGAAGGACAAACAGTGGTTCAGTGATGATTGTAGACGTGCTTATTCGGAGAAGCAGGAGGCCTATCTTCTTTGGAAGGATAACAGATCAGATTTGACCTGGAATAACTATACTCAGTTTAGAGCTTTTGCTCAGAGAGTTTATGCCTCAACTGAAAAGGAATACAATATAACCATAAAAGAAACCCTTTCTGGTACAACTCAGGAACAAAAATGGTGGTCTGCCTTTAAATCTACACTCTTTGGTGTAGATGTAACAATTCCTCATTTACTTAAACCAGATGGTTCAGTCACTCCCTGTCCAAAGGAAAAGGTAACCCTTTTGGTTCATGTTTTTGACAGTAAACAGAGTAAAGAAAAACTTGAACTTGAACTTCCTCAATCTTGTTTTTCTGAGGCTAGGTTAACTAGTTTAGCTTTTCGCTGTCGTGAAATTGAAGCTCTATCGATGGACCTTGATGCTTATGGAGGTGTAGACCCAAATGATATTTTTTCTTGTTTTTTTT
The DNA here is from genome assembly GCF_036898095.1 of Palaemon carinicauda. Taxonomy (NCBI): domain Eukaryota; kingdom Metazoa; phylum Arthropoda; class Malacostraca; order Decapoda; family Palaemonidae; genus Palaemon; species Palaemon carinicauda. Next base: position 30,351,735 of record NC_090767.1, read on the forward strand.
ATAAAGACTGCAGATTTCTTAGCTCCAAAGATATATGTTATTTTGTGCAAGCTAGAAGTAGGAGGAGCTTTTAGCACTTGTTGGAGAA
>NC_090767.1:30361822-30370921 GCF_036898095.1 Palaemon carinicauda
TTTCAATATTCTTATTTTTGAGAAGTTGTGTATCGTAATTAAAGTGATCACATAATCAGAGATAGCCATGCACCAAATGTCTGCAAGAATGCTATACCTACAGATTGGAAAAACTTCATCAATATATTAATTCACAAAAGGGGAGAGACAAAAGACTTGTAAAATTACCGCCCAATAACTTTATTTTCCGTAATATCTAAAATATTTACAAGGATCATATTAGCCATAATAAAAAGACTGCTAGTCTTTAATCAACCAAGAGAACATGCAGGCTTTAGAAGTGGGTTTTCAACAACTGACAATATCCATGCAATTAACCAACTAATGGAAAAAATCCGCAGAGTAGGACAAACCACTATGTATGGCCTTTATATATTATGAGAAAGCTTTTGATCCTGTCAAAACATCAGCAGTAATGAAATCCCTTCGAAAACAAGGAATAGGAGAATCTAATGTTAGAACACTTGAAGATGTCTCTATGGTAAGTACAGCAATTCCGATAGAGAAACGAATTACACAGGGAGACCCTGTCTCTCCTAAATTGTTCACAGCATGCCTAGAAGTTTTATAAGAATTTAGATTGGGAAAATTAAGGAGTTAATGTTAATTGGAAATATCTTAACGATTTAAGATTTGCAGATGATATACTAGTTTAGTGAATCAGGGGAGGAATTACAAAAGATGATAGAAAATTTGAATAGAGAAAGCAGAAATATAGGACAGCAAATGAATATGAATAAAACTGATAATGAAAATGCAGAGACAACAAATAAGAGTTAAGGACGATCCTCTAGAGATTGTTAATGAATGTGCGTATTTAGGACATACCAAATGAGATTATGAAATGTAAAACTATATTTAATGAGATGGTCCTACCATTATTAACTTATGCATCAGAAACTTGGGGCCTTACTAAAGCCTCAGAACATAAGCTGGCTACAACTCAAAGAGATATGGAAAGAATAATGATGGGATTAACACTGAGAGACAGAAAAGAGCAACATGGATACGAGGGCAAACTAAAGTGGAGGATATTCTAACAACATATAAGAAAAAGAAATCGACATGGGCAGGACATATAATATATTGACAAAAAGAATAACTGAATAGGTCCCTAGAGATTGTAAAAAAAAAAAAAAGCAGAAGGAAGAGAAGATGATGGATTGACGAAATAAGAAAGTACGCGGGTGTAGACTGGCAGAGAAAGACCAAAAACATGCGCAAGTGGAAGGACATGTCTGAGGCCATTGTTCTGCATTGGACTAATAACGGCTGATGATGATGATGATGCATTGACGTAGATCCTGGGTATGACCATTATCATTTTGGAGAATTCGTGTCATCAAAAACATCTGGTACTAAGGCCAGGAATTGTCAGATAATATCTACCTTGGAAACTAATTACTAATTTTCGAATGATTCAGCGTATTTCAATGTATTCAGTACTCTTTATATATATATATATATATATATATATACTATACCTATATATACTATATAGATACTACCGTTAGAGAGTTATGGGGACCTTTGACTAGCCAAACAGTACTATATTGGATCCTTCTCTCTGGGAACGGTTTATTTTCCCTATGCCTACACACACAGCCCGAATAGTCTGGCCTATTGTTTACATATTCTTCTCTGTCCACATACACCTGACAACACAGATTACCAAACAATTTTTTTTCATCCAAGAGGTTACTACACTGTAATTGTTCAGTGGCCACTTTCCTCTCGGTAAGGGTAGAAGGGACTCTTTAGCTATGGTAAGCAGCTCTTCTAGGAGGAAACTCCAAAATCAAACCATTGTTCTCTAGTCTTGGGTAGTGCCATAGCCTCTGTACCATGGTCTTACACTTTCTTGGATTAGAGTTCTCTTGCTTAAGGGTACACTTGAGCTCACTATTCTATTTTTCTCCCTCTTGTTTTGTTAAAGTTTATATAGTTTATATAGGGGATATTTATTTTATTGTGAAATAATTTTCCTTCTTTCCTTTCCTTAATGGGCTATTTTCCCTGTTGGAGCCCTTGTGCTTATAACATTCTGCTTTTCCAACTAGGCTTGTAACTTAGCAAATAATAATAATAATAATAATGATATTAATAATAATAATAGTAATATATATATATATATATATATATATATATATATATATATATATATATATACACAGTATATATATATATATATATATACAGGGTGTCTCAAAAAAATGTACTCACTCTTTGAATGACGAGAAAACCTTTATTTATGAACATAGAGCGAAATGAAATAGCATCAAATACATGAGACAAATGTGTTTGAAGAATCATGTTTGCGAATGTTCAAATTGATGACCATTATTGGCGGTTTTGCAAATTGATTTGTGAACCGGCGTTGCACTTCAGTGGCGTTTTCGGTCTTCCAATAGCATTTCAGGACGAACTTTCTTTCTTCGAAACTAAGTTGATTTCCTGCCATAGCTTTTGTGTTGCAGATATCTAAGGCTTGAAGGAAGTGCATCTAGAGAATTAAACAGCATTATTATATACTCAAAATCCAATGCCAGCTTCAGATTTGGAGCCATCAGTATGTATAAAAGTCAATTTAATAAGTTCTGCAACTTGTTACATAAAAGGAGACCTGGCTTCTAAGTCATACATAATCTTTTTCCCAACAATAAATTTGAACTTTTGAAGTTCTACCGATTCCACTACCTGATTAGGAAGATCAATCCACAGTTTAGTCAGAGACTAAATAAACTTTTAAAACACAGTGTAATATTAAGCCCAATGATAAAGAAAAAAGTCTGACTCTAGAACTGACTGTAAGCCTTGTATTACGAATGGGATGGAACTGTCAGGGATCTGAATGTGAACGATGGTCAAAATTATAAAAAAATGGTATGCAACATGCACAGCGAACTAATTGAACAACAATGCCAGAGATAAATATCTAGATCATAATAAGTTCCTGTAACAAATTATGATGAGAATTAGCACCTGCAGACCAGATAGGAGGACAATACTCAAAACAAGGTAGAATGAAAGACTTTAAATACTCCTTCAGAATAGATTGATCGCCGAATATCTTGAAAGACTTTAGCTATAAACCAATATTTTTGTGCAATTGAAGAAGACACAAACTTATTAAGTTTTTCAAAACTAAATTTGCTGTTGAGAGTCACGCCTAAAATTTTAAACGTCATTGAGAGTTATAGAAACATTTTCAATGCTGAGATCCAGGTGTTGAGGAGCCACCGTCTTTGGCTTGCTTATAATCATACTTTGAGCTTTGTAAGGATTCAGCTTCATGACCCATAATTTGTATCATGCACTTATTTTAGCTAGATCTCAATTGAGGGATTCAGCAACGCCAGATCTTCATTCAGGAGATTGAATTGATTTAAAGAGAGCAGCCTAATCTGCATATACAAAGAGCTTATTTTCCAAGCCAAACTGCATATCATGGGTATATAGTATGAAAAGGAATGGACCAAGAATACTACCCTGAGGAACACCAGATATCACATTCGTATACTAAATATGGTACCCATATTCAATATATATTTGCAATCAATAAATTATAAATTCAAGAAAAATGCTGAAAAAAACCAACTACTCCTAACTGTATGAGTTTGAGAGCAAGGGACTCATTATTATCAGGGTCAAAAGCAACACTAAAATTCAGGCCTATCCTACAAATATCCTGACCCCTAATCAAGGGGTTTCTGAACTAGAGAATAATTACTTGACTTTGGAGCTTCCCTTACTTGAAAGAGCTGCTAAAGAGTGTTTTTTACTCCTGCCCAAAAAAATTAGCCACTGAAAAATTATAGTTGAATACTCAAACTCATTAATGAAAAAGGAATAATTGGTGATGTCAGTGTTGTCAAGTGTATGAGGACACAGGAGAATGTGCAAAGGATAGGCACACTATTCGGTGTTGTTACCGGTAAAGGAAAAATAAACTTTAACAAGAGAGAGGGGTCCAATGAAGTACTGTCAGGCCAGTCTAAGGACTCAATAATTCTTTAGCATTAGTATCTCAATGGTGGGCTATTGCATTAAATAACCTACTATCTGATATATATATATATATATATATATATATATATATATATATATATATATATATATATATATGACCCAAGTTGATGGATAATGAGATGTTGGAATACGAGTTTTCTTCATTTATTAGAAAAAGGTTCGTAAGCAGACACTATACTGTACACAGCTATCCCTCTCTCAGGCACGAGAACCATGTCAACTTGAGCGCACAAAGGCAACAAAACTCCCTCCGTTACCAAAATGCATTCTTGCTACAACAACATGCTACGTTATAGGTTTTTGTGGAATTCTAATGATTAAAGAGTTCATTTACCTTGATGTACAACACACATCTACATACATGAATTAGGACATTACGCCACCCCCCATCCCCCCCAATCTCCTCATTCCGGGAGGAGGTGCACACTCGCCCCATCTAGTCTAGGATATATGGAGGACACTCCGACCCGCGATAGGCATGGCGTGTACTAAACAGAAATGCAACATATATATATATATATATATATATATGTATATATATATATATATATATATATATATATATATATGTGTGTGTATATATATATATATATATATATGTGTGTGTGTATATATATATATATATATATATATATATATATATATATGTGTATATATATATATATATATATATATAGAAATTACCCAAAAATATAACATCTTCCAAAAAAAAATAATATTGCATGAAGTAAATGTACACAAAATAATATAAATAATTACATTCATTTATTTTTAAGACTTCTGCAACTAAAATACAGGGGTAGGAATAGATATTCCTTCATTTCTCTATTTTATTTGTCTGGGTTTACGGCACAATTTCACAACCTAACTCATCACTACCATTTCGCTATTTACTTGAATCACTACAACACTTCACTTGCAACTTTCAACCGGTGTCCACTAGCCGTTTTCCCAAGAAAATAATTCATCTTCCCGCACTTCTCTTATAACACTAAGTATGAGGTATTCACATCTACACATTCTTTAACACTGCCTAGCCTCAAGGCTGAACTTTAATCCTGCAGCCACTTGCCATTCGGGAACCACCCCGGCCCCAGCAACCAGGAATCATATAAATACATGAATAACACAGCATCAGACTGACGGATCTCACCTGACTTATTTAACCTGTGATTGTTTTTAGGTTCACTCAGCAATGTTATACGTATTGCCAGACTCAGCAAAATTGCCGCAACATTTTACGTATACATTACTCATCAACAAAAGAACACATTGTTAACAACAAGTTTATATAAAACAAGTCAAAAGAAGAAATGAGGTCTGTTCAAACAACAACATCAGCAAAGGAAAAAGAAAATTCTACTAATCAACTCGAGGAATGTAACGTATGCAGGGGTAAGGAGGAACACTTTTAAAAACTACTTCTTCAGGCACCACATATATGAGTGCCTGATGATGTTCAGACACTGCGCCATTAATAATCATCTTTAGTTGGTACAGACCTAAATACCCTGGCTCTAGTTTCTGTTTCCTAGTTTGTAATCATTTCAAATACACATGATCGCCCACAAATACTTTTACAGGTGCGGTTTTGAACCGACCCTCATACTTTGAGCTGTGTTTTTCATTAGCTCTTTTCAAAAACCTTTCAGTGGTGTTCATTACTCTCCTCCATATATTTAATAAATATATGCGGTATTGCTCATTTGAATAATTTGGCAATTGTTGCAAATCAATTAGTACAGTATATGGTAACACAGGATCCTGTCCATACTATAAAAAGAAAGGCATGTCCATGAGCGAAGCATTATACGCAATGTTCAAAGCTAGCTCAGCTGTAGGGATCATGGCGTGCCAATGAAGGAGGTCCTCAGCCTCTAAGTAACGTAAAATTCGCACTACTTCCCTGTTTTGTGATTCCACTACGCCATTTGCTGAAGGCCTATATGCGGTCATTGAAAAGTATTCAATTTTTATCAAGTCTGTGACTGATTTCACCACCTTATTTATAAACTCGAGACCATTATCACTTATCAAAATTTTTGGGCAACCAAACCTAGTAATGAAAGAGCACAGCGCCTGGGCTAATGAATTTGCCGATTTATCCAACATTGCGTAAGTATGAGTGTACATAGTAAATGCATCCACAGATACACATATATACTTATGTTGTGTTAAACCAGTAGGAAATGGTCCTACCACATCCATAAGCCCTCAATGAAATTTAATAAGAATCACAGGCCACTCTCTGGCTTCCGGTACAGTGTTTTTATGTTCTTTGAAACAGTTACAAGCATGACATCCTTTTATATAATTCTCTATTGATTTTTTTTATTCTTAACCAAGAGGAGGATTCACGTGCTCTCCTTAATGTTATATCAATCCCTAAATTCCCTCTATACGGACTTGCATGTACAATGTGGATGGCTCGATTAATTAAAGAGGTAGGAGGAATGACCTGTGGACAAAATTCCCCTCCCCTCTTCTTGTAAGCACAATATAATATAACATTTTCTATAAAAAAAACTTCTCACGAGGCACATTCTGCAATGACAGATAACTCTCCATTTCCCTTTAATCACTGCTCGCACTCTTTCCATCCATTCCTCTTTTTTCTGTCCCTCTTAGAATAATTTTATGTCGCAACCTCTCAAGTCAATCAAACCTGCATCATCAGGACACTCATTCTGGACACACCTTGTCATGTCCTCAGCCACCCACATATATTCACATTCACCACTCATATGTCTTTTGACTGCTCATCTGGAAAATTCACATCCTGTTCTCTATTTTCTCTATTTTTATGGGGGTCTTCAATATTTTGGTTACATTCTTTGTTCCTCGTTTGTGCCCTAGTTGTTACTCCTATTACTGCACCTCTAGATATAGTATCAGCTACCTTGTTAGCTTTACCTTCTATGAATTGAAAACCCTTTATATTAAACTTGTCGAGAGGTCAATTTCTTTTTTTAATACAAATCACATAAGGAGAGATGATCACCTTGAAACTCAATCGACTGACATTATAAAAAGAACCGATGCCTCTCTAGACCCCAAAGAATAGCCAAAGCCTCTAGATCAAATGTGCTATAATTCTTTTCTGCCACTTTTCTTGACCGGGAAGCAAAACAAATGGGTCGCTCTCTGCCTTTATCATCTCGTTGAGAAACTACGCCAACAATAGCTACACTACTCGCATCTGTTGTCACTGAAAACGGGCGATCAAATCTAGGATATGCGAGTAGTTCATTGCTAGTTATGGCAGCTTTCAAATGGTTAAAGACCCTTTCTTATTCCTCTCCCAAAATTATTACTTTTTGTTTCTTTAAAGCATCTAAGAGTCTCGCTATCTCTCCAAAACCTCTTATGAATTTACGGTAATACCCAGCTAGCCCAAGGAACCCAGATACTTCCTTAGAATTGAATGGCGTGGGTGAATCTCTGATAGCCGCTACTTTACTGGGACAGGGTTGAATACCTTCTGGAGTTATTATGTGACCTAAAAATTTGACCCGTGTACAGATAAATTTGTACTCTGACAAATTTATTTTCATACCATTACGTCGCAATGCGACGAATATTATTATTATATTCTTCGGCCGTTTTTCTGTAATTATGATATCGTCTAAATAAACAAGAACATTACAGCCAATTAAGGGAGACAAAACCACCATCATTACTCTAGAGAAATGACTTTGAGCATTTTTAACACTGAAAGGAAAAAAATTAAACTAAAATAGTTGATCGTTAGCTATAAATGCCGTTTTTACATTTACTGTCTTCCTGAATGGGCATTTGATAGTATCCAGATTTTAAATCAACAGTTGTAAAATATTTACTATCCCGTACCTTCACAAGTAATTTTTCGATCGGGGGCAATGGAAATGCATTATCCTTAGTGACTTCATTCAACATCCTATAATTAACACACAATCTTACCGAGCCATCCTTTTTCGTAACAGCTACAATTGGAGAAGCCCAGGGGCATTCGCTCCCTTCGATTATCCCTTGTTCCCTTAATTTATTAGTTTCCCTCTCTATCTCTCCCTGGAAAGGAATGGGTACCTTATAAGGCCTTGGCGTGATCGGCTCAGCCTGCCCAGTTTCAATGCTAAAGGGAAATTGATCAATCCTCCTGGGTGGCTCATCTCCAATTGCAATTACATCGGAATAATTATTGACAATGTCACTAACTACAGGGTACATATTCTGATGGACATAGTTTTCATGCTAGCTTAATCAAATTCTGAGTGCGTTCGTCTGTGAGGACTGGAGTTGTGGCTCCCAACATCCCATTATAAGCAATTTCACATAACTAATTCACACACAGAATAACTTACTAAAACTACTCTTTTATTTGACAAATTAACTATCATTATATCAGCTATGTTCTCTTTTATTTCCCTTAAGCCCTCTAATATCATATGGGCCCAATTGTCATGGGGTTTAACAACGACCTTGACTCCTTCCGGGAGAGGGCGACCCGGGGTCACTGATATGCTCGTGTCTGGGGAGACAACACTTCTCTCTCAGGGAAAGATGTTACCTTACTTTGTTGGGTCTCCGAGCCCGCACATGCACTTACTCTCTCATGACTCTCTATCGGCAAAATGTAACCTCCTGCTTTTACTCTGATTGTATCTTTTCCCCCAAAAATGCATATTTGATTATTAGAGATAACATCAATTTCTAAAATAGCCTCGATTCCAGGATATCCCAAGGTGGGCAGGACCAAAAAAAAATTCATGTGTAAGCTTCACAGATCTCACCTTAAAGTTGACGAGCGTTGTATGGTTTATGCATAATTTATTTCCTCCTGGCGTGTCGAGGACGATCGATGCCTCTGTCTGTAGTGGGTTTGAGGAGAATCTTTTTTTCAATCAGTGAAACGCTGGAACTTATGTCGATCAGCGCTCGAATTGATTTATCTGGCAGGTCAATCATAACTGCTAACTTCCTAGCAGGCCATCACGAGATATAAGGCACGGGCCAATGACCTCAGCTGCAAGGCCGCTGCTCCCTAGTGCTGCGTAGGTGAGGTCGGGGCTATCGATGGAGGCCCCAGTGCCT
>NC_090767.1:30371421-30376421 GCF_036898095.1 Palaemon carinicauda
GACCACAGATCTCTTTTAGTTCCTCTACTTGCTTCGCATAGTGGCGAAAGAACACTCTGGAAGACTTCCAGCTAGTGTATGAACGGAGATGTTCAAAATCCATACAATTAAAGAAATTTAAGGATGAGGCAACTTTTCCTCGGATCGTGACCTGCGGGTGTATTGTCAGGATCCGCTCTGCGAATAAAATATGTGATTTTCGCTCTGAGTTGATTCAGAGATAAATTTGAGTCTGATGTTTCTCCCCTGAATAGTTGACCACCCTTGAAGTCTGAAGTTCTATGAAGATAGACCTTTAGGCATTCTACTGGACATAGAGATGCATCTTCTTTCAGAGGGCAGATTCTCCAGGGGACCCCCACCTGTTGGTGGGTAACTAATTCTTGGCGAGAAACGTAGGATCCGGAAACAGGTTCAGTTCTCCCCCATCCAGGAACTGAACACGACCTGCCTCTCTCGAGAGGCTACAAACTCACTAACCCTGGCCCCGGACGCGAGTGCAAAATAGGAAAATAACTTTTTGAGTCAAATCCTTTAACGCACACTCTTCATTGCTCAACAGAGAAGCGAATGAAGAACTTGTCTAAAGACCATGAAATGGGCTTTGGAGGTGCTGAAGGTCTGAGCCTAGCACAGGCTTTCGGGACTTTATTAAAGATCTCGTTACCTAGGTCGACCTGGAAGGCATATAGAATGGGTCTTGTCAAAGCAGACTTACACGCCGAAATCGTGTTAGCTGCCAATCCTTGACCATGGAGGTGGAAAGAAAGATAAGTAGAAGTCTGTCAAGATCCCCTGTGGATTCTTCGCCTTGACAAAAGGCCACCCATTTCTCCAAGATGACTCATATTGCCTTCTAGTAGATTTGCACTTATATTCCTCAAGGAAGTCTATGCTGGCTTTCGAAATCCCGAAACGCTTTCTCACTGCTAGGGAGAGAAAATCATGAGCTGCAGGGTCCGGGTTTTCTGTAATGAAGCGCAGACAGTGGAGTTCTGGACTCGCTGGGTCAGAACTGGATCTGGTAGTGGTACAAACTTCAGCTACAGTTCCAATGCCAGGAGGAACCACACGCTGTTCGGCCACTTGTGGGCCACTATTGCCGCTACCCCTTGAAGGATCTCAGTTTGTTGAGGACCCTCAACAGAAGGTTGTGAGGAGGGAACAGATAAATCTTGGACCATCTGTTCCAGTCGAGGGACATCGCGTCCACTGCTTCCGCTAAGGGGTCCTCGTACGGGGCACGTACAGGGGCAACTTCTTGTTGTCTTTCGTCGCAAAGAGGCCTATCTGCAGTTCTGGGACTGATTCAGAATGAAGGAGAATGATCCTGCGTCTAAGGACCATTCCGACTCTATCGGTGTGAACCTGGATAGAGCGTCCGCTGTCACATTGCGGACTCCTTGAAGGTGAACTGCCGACAGGTACCACTTCTTCTTTTCCGCCAATCGGAAGATGGCCAACATCACCTGGTTGAGAGGTGGTGACCTCGATCCTTGTCGATTCAAGTATCTCACAACTACCTCGCTGTCTATCACCAACCTTATGTGGATCGAGTGACGCGGGGAGACTTTCTTTAAGGTAAGGAGCACTGCCCTAGCTTCTAGAAAGTTTTATGTGAAAGGTCTTGAATAGCTTGGACCAAGTCCCCTGGACTTTTTTCCGATGAGAGTGACCTCCCCATCCCTCCTTCGAGGCGTCTGAGTGAATCGTCACCGACGGGGGAGGTGGCTGAAGAAGAACCGACTTCTTTAGATGTCTGGCTTGGGACCAAGGCCTGAGAAGAGTACTTAGCCGAAGCGGCTGGTCTTCTCAGATCTCTTCGCGCGTTTGATGCATAACTTCTCCAAACTCCGATTGCATCCTTTAGCTGTGCTCTTAGCACTGGGTCTGTCACCGAAGCAAACTGGAGAGAGCGCAGTACCCTCTCCTGCTCGCGTCTTGATATCCTTTCGGAATCTAGAAGTCTCTTGACAGAACCCGCTATCTCCTTCCTTTTCTTCGCCGGGATGGAGAAACGGTGTGACAAAAGGTCCCAGTGGATTCCCAGCCACTGGAACTTTTGAGATGGAGAAAGTCGAGACTTTTTCTGTTGATCTTGAAGCCTAGGTACTCTAGGAACTGGATGACTTGACTGGAAGCTTGCAAGCATTCTGTCTCGGATGCTGCCCACACCAACCAGTCGTCCAGGTAGGCCACTACCTGAATTCCCTTTAGGCGTAATTGTTTGAGAGCTACGCTCGCAAGCTTCGTAAAAATCCTTGGGGCTACATTTAGCCCGAATGGCATGGCTCCGAAGGCGTATAGTCTTCGTTGTAGCCTGAACCCTAGGTAGGGGGAGAGTCGAGGCTAATTGGAATGTGCCAATAGGCGTCTGACAAGTCTATAGAGACGGAATATGCCCTCTTGGGCAGTAAGGTCCTTATGTGTTGCAGTGTTAGCATTTTGAATTTGCAATTCACTATGAACTTGTTGAGTGGCGACAAGTCCAGAATGACTCTGAGCTATTCCGAGTCTTTCTTGGAAACACAAAACAGCCTCCCTTAGAAATTGATGGGCTTCACCCTTCGGATCACCTTTTTTCTCCAACAGTTCTTGAACGTACTCCTCCATAACGGGGGTGGAGTGTTGGAAAAACCGAAGGCACGGGGGTGGAGTGCTGTACCAGCTCCCGCCCAGTCCATTCTTGAGTAGGCTGTGGGCCCAGGGATCGAAGGTCCACCGATCCCGAAATTTCAGAAGTCTCCCTCCTACCGGTATCACCTCACTTGGACTGCCGTCCTGAGGTCTTGCCTTCCTGACCACGACCACCCCTGAATCCCCTTCCCCTTGAGGGGCGTCTAGACGAGCCTCTGGCTGCTCCTCTAGGCTTTGCTCGAAAGGAAGTAGACTGCCCTTCGAACGCTGGGGTGAATGCCGTGGACTGTGTCGACACGGCCTGGGGTACCCACTGAAAAGTGGTCGGGGTTTGTGCCACGATCTGGGGCACTGGGGGCAATGGCAATTGCAGTTACTGTTGCTGTCTAAGAGGCTTGGCTGGCCGAGATGGTAGCCTAGACCTCATAGTCTTCCTCTTTGGTTGAGGACCCTCATCCGGGGAAGACTTTCTTTTGATAGCCAGGCCCCACTTCTGGAGAAGGTTTCTATTCTCCAAGGCGGCCTTATCAACAACTTCTTTGACCAAGTCGGTAGGGAAAAGGTCTTTTCCCCAAATGTTGGAGGAGATTAGTTTCTTTGGCTCGTGCCTCACCGTAGCCGAGGTAAACACGAACTCCCTACAAGCTCTCCTTGCCTTGACGAAGCCATAAAGGTCCTTCGTCACTGTGGCCAGATGAGACTTGGCCACTTCCATGAACATTTCATGGACCTTGGGGTCACTTGCCATCGTGTTCGAGAGTAGTCTGAAGAGACATTGAGGCAGTCAGTCTTTCTTTTGTATCGAACTCTCTTCGCAAAAAAAAGTCAGACAGCTTAGGGAGGTCCTTGCCGAACTGACGTCCGGCAATATCAGCCTCCAACTTTCCAACTGAGAACGTAAGATGGACGTCCTTCCAGTCTTTGTGGTCCATAGGCAGGGCCAGTGACAAGGTTTACACTCCTCTAGGGAGGGGCAAGACCTGCCGGCCTCGACTGCTTTTAGTACAGCCAGAAACCCTTTCTGTAAAAAGGGGAAGGCTCTAGTAGGCGAGGACATAAAGGAAGGGAGCTTCCTATTCAATGCGGCTACCTTTGAGTTAGAGAAGCCCCTCTCTTTCATCGAGGATGAAAGTAGAGCTTGAGCCTTAGCATGGTCCATCACTATGACCTCCTTCGGCTCTGTCTCCTCCTTTGAAGCTGGTTCCTTCCTCAGCCGGACATAACAGTCCGGATATGATGCCTTGCTGGGCCAGAATTCCACCTCCTCCAGGGTAACTGAGCCCAGCTTATCCGAGATGACGATCTTTCCAGTCGTCATCAGCATGTGCTCAGCATACCTCCATGGGTTAGCATCTGAGCACAAGGGAAGGTCTTTCACATTGAGCTTTTTCTGGGGCCCATGTGATTCTGCAAGGCACTGCATTCGCAGTTCCATTGCAGCCGCCTTCTCCTGATTCTCCTTCTGCATTTGTTGGATCATTCCAACAATAGAAGAGAGGGCCTGTCCCAGCTCTACTGGGAGACCGGCCGATGTAGAGGGAATAGGCTCCGGAATATGAACCAGAGTAGCCGACACCTTGTCGACGTCTACCTCTACAACGTCTGGGGCTTGAACTTCATCCTGGGCTTCTGCCAGCAGGTCTTCCTCCCGACACCCGTCCACATCAGACATCCTGTCATCTAACTGGATGTCTTGCATCGCGACCGCGACTTCAGCATCCACCTGGATCTGAACTTAGGGGATCTCCTCTTGAGGCTGGGGAATCACTGCATCAGTTGATGCCTTAGGGAAAAGATACGCCCTCATCTTCTCACTTGGAAGATAAGGGCCAGAAGTGTTCTTTTGGAAGCCCCTTACCCAGGTACGATGCTTTTTCCTAGCTATATCCCTTGAATCCTCTGTCCTAGGGGAATTAAAGGTCTCAGTAATCAGGTTAGTGCACACAGTACATACCTGAGGGTCCCAATACCGGAGATCATCCTTGGAGACAGCGTATGCTGCGTGTCTCCTACAAAACTCATGTCCACAGAGGTTCTTGCTGCGGACGTTGCAGAAAGTACTTCCCCACTTCGGAGTGTCCTTCTGTAAAGAGAAGAAATTTCCATGAGTATCAAGTGAACTATGTATCACTGGATATGCATAGTATAGCATAACAATTCAGAAAGGAAAGACACACACTTGTGTTTCCCTCACAACCCATTGTTGCAGCCTTCCAGATAATAAAATCAAAATGGTTTATCTCTTCTAGAGTAACCAATGCAAGGTTTCCAGAGGAAACAGGTGGAGCTCACACCTAAGCAATGATTTTAAAGAACTCAGCTTCCTATCTGTAGGGCAACAGCAAAGGGATGTGCAAGAAAAC
>NC_090767.1:30383921-30388921 GCF_036898095.1 Palaemon carinicauda
AATTAGTTATGTGAAATTGCTTAAAATGGGATGTTGGGAGCCACAACTCTAGTCCTTACAGACGAACGCACTCAGAATTTGATTAAGCAAGTACGAAAACTATGTCCATCAGAATATGTACCCTGTAGTTAGTGACATTGTCAATAATTATTCCGATGTAATTGCAATTGGAGATGAGCCACCCGGGAGGATTGATCAATTTCCCTTTAGCATTGAAACTGGGCAGGCTCAGCCGATCAGGCCAAGGCCTTATAAGGTACCCATTCCTTTCCAGGGAGATATAGAGAGGGAAATTAATAAATTAAGGGAACAAGGGATAATCGAAGGGAGCGAATGCCCCTGGGCTTCTCCAATTGTAGCTGTTACGAAAAAGGATGGCTCGGTAAGATTGTGTGTTAATTATAGGATGTTGAATGAAGTCACTAAGGGTAATGCATTTCCATTGCCCTCGATCGAAAAATTACTTGTGAAGGTACGGGATAGTAAATATTTTACAACTGTTGATTTAAAATCTGGATACTATCAAATGCCCATTCAGGAAGACAGTAAATGTAAAAATGGCATTTATAGCTAACGATCAACTATTTTAGTTTAATTTTTTTCCTTTCAGTGTTAAAAATGCTCCTAGTCATTTCTCTAGAGTAATGATGGTGGTTTTGTCTCCCTTAATTGGCCGTAATGTTCTTGTTTATTTAGACGATATAATTACAGAAAAACGGCCGAAGAATATAATAATAATATTCGTCGCATTGCGACGTAATGGTATGAAAATAAATTTGTCAGAGTACAAATTTATCTGTACACGGGTCGAATTTTTAGGTCACATAATAACTCCAGAAGGTATTCAACCCTATCCCAGTAAAGTAGCGGCTATCAGAGATTCCACCATGCCATTCAATTCTAAGGAAGTAGCTGGGTTCCTTGGGCTAACTGGGTATTACCGTAAATTCATAAGAGGTTTTGGAGAGATAGCGAGACTCTTAGATGCTTTAAAGAAACAAAAAGTAATAATTTTGGGAGAGGAATAAGAAAGGGTCTTTAACCATTTGAAAGCTGCCATAACTAGCAATGAATTACTCGCATATCCTAGATTTGATCGCCCGTTTTTAGTGACAACAGATGCGAGTAGCGTAGCTATTGGTGGCGTAGTTTCTCAACGAGATGATAAAGGCAGAGAGCGACCCATTTGTTTTGCTTCCCGGTCAAGAAAAGTGGCAGAAAAGAATTATAGTACATTTGATCAAGAGGCTTTGGCTATTCTTTGGGGTCTAGAGAGGCATCGGTTCTTTTTATAAGGTCAGTCGATTGAGTTTCAAAGTGATCATCTCTCCTTATGTGATTTGTATTAAAAAAAGAAATTGACCTCTCGACAAGTTTAATATAAAGGGTTTTCACCTCATAGAAGGTAAAGCTAACAAGGTAGCTGATGCTATATCTAGAGGTGCAGTAATAGGAGTAACAACTAGGGCACAAACGAGGAACAAAGAATGTAACCAAAATATTGAAGACCCCCATAAAAATAGAGAAAATAGAGAACAGGATGTTATTTCTCCAGATGAGCAGTCAAAAGACATATGAGTGGCGAATGTGAATATATGTGGGTGGCTGAGGACATGACAAGGTGTGTCCAGAATGAGTGTCCTGATGATGCAGGTTTAATTGACTTGAGAGCTTGCGACATAAAATAATTCTAAGAGGGACAGAACAAAGACGAATGGATGGAAAGAGTGCGAGCAGTGATTAAAGGGAAATGGAGAGTTATCTGTCATTGCTGAATGTGCCTCGAGAGAATTTTTTTTATAGAAAATTTCATATTATATTGTGCTTACGAGAAGAGGGGAGGGGAATTTCTCCACAGGTCGTTCCTCCTACCTCTTTAATTAATCAAGCCTTCCACATTGTACATGCAAGTACGTATAGAGGGAATTTAGGGATTGATATAACATTAAAGAGAGCACGTGAATCCTTCTTTTGGTTAAGAATGAAAAAATCAATAGAGAATTATATAAAAGGATGTCATGCTTGTAACTGTTTCAAAGAACATAAAAACACTGTACCGGAAGCCAGAGAGTGGCCTGTGATTCTTATTAAATTTCATTAAGTGCTTATGGATGTGGTAGGACCATATCCTACTGGTTCAACACAACATAAGTATATTTGTGTATCTGTGGATGCATTTACTATGTACACTCATACTTACGCAATGTTGGATAAATCGGCAAATTCATTAGCCCAGGCGCTGTGCTCTTTCATTACAAGGTTTGGTTGCCCAAAAATTTTGATAAGTGATAATGGTCTCGAGTTTATAAATAAGGTGGTGAAATCAGTCACAGACTTGATGAAAATTGAACACTTTTCAATGACCGCATATAGGCCTTCAGCAAATGGCGTAGTGAAATCACATAACAGGGAAGTAGTGCAAATTTTACGTTACTTAGAGGCTGATGACCTCCTTCATTGGCACGCCATGATCCCTAGAGCTGAGCTAGCTTTGAACATTGCCTATAATGCTTCGCTCATGGACATGCCTTTCTTTTTAGTGTATGGACAGGATCCTGTGTTACTATATACTGTACTAATTAATTTGCAACAATTACCAAATTATTCAAATGAGCAATACCGCGTATATTTATTAAATATATGGAGGAGAGTAATGAACACCACTGAAAGGTTTTTGAAAAGAGCTAATGAAAAACACAGCTCAAAGTATGAGGGTTGTTTCAAAACCGCACCTGTAAAAGTATTTGTGGGCGATTGTGTGTCTTTGAAACGATTACAACCTAGGAAACAGAAACTAGAGCCAGGGTATTTAGGTCTGTACCAACTAAATATGATTATTAATGGCGCAGTGTCTGAACATCATCAGGCACTCATATATGTGGTGCCTGAAGAAGTAGTTTTCAAGAGTGTTCCTCCTTACCCCTGCATACGTTACATTCCTCGAGTTGATTAGTAGAATTTTCTTTTTCCTTTGCTGATGTTGTTGTTTGAACAGACCTCATTTCTTCTTTTGACTTGTTTTATATAAACTTGATGATAACAATGTGTTCTTATGTTGATGAGTAATGTATACGTAAAATGTTGCGGCAATTTTGCTGAGTCTAGCAATACGTATAACATTGCTGAGTGAACCTAAAAACAATCAGAGGTTGAATAAGTCAGGTGAGATCTGTCAGTCTGATGCTGTGTTATTCAAATATTTATATGATTCCTGGTTGCTAGGGCCGGGGTGGTTCCCGAATGGCAAGTAGATTCAGGATTAAAGTTCAGCCTTGAGGCTAGGCAGTGTTAGAGAATGTGTAGATGTGAATACCTCATACTTAGTGTTATAAGAGAAGTGCGGGAAGATGAATTATTTTCTTGGGAAAACGGCTAGTGGACACCGGTTGAAAGTTGCAAGTGAAGTGTTGTAGTGATTCAAGTAAATGGCGAAATGGTAGTGATGAGTTAGGTTGTGAAATTGTGCCGTAAACCCAGACAAATAAAATAGAGAAATGAAGGAATATCTATTCCTACCCCTGTATTTTAGTTGCAGAAGTCTAAAAAATAAATGAATGTAATTATTTATATTATTTTGTGTACATTTACTTCATGCAATATATTTTTTTTTTGGAAGATGTTATATTTTTGGGTAATTTCTATATATATATATATATATATATATATATATATATATATATATATATATATATATATATATATATATATACACACACACACACACACACACACACACACACACATATATATATATATATATATATATATATATATATATATATATGTATATATATATATATATATATATATATATATATATATATATATATATATATATACACACACACACACACACACATATATATATATATATATTATATATATATATATATATATATATATATATATATATATATATATATATATATATATTATGTTGCATTTCTGTTTAGTACACGCCATGCCTATCCCGGGTCGGAGTGTCCTCCATATATCATAGACTAGTTGGGGCGAGCGTGCACATCCTCCCGGAATGAGGAGCTTGGGGGGGAAGGGGGGTGGCGTAATGTCCTAATTCATGTATGTAGATGTGTGTTGTACATCAAGGTAAATGAACTCTTTAATCATTATAATTCCACAAAAACCTATAACGCAGCATGTTGTTGTAGCAAGATTGCATTTTGGTAACAGAGGGAGTTTAGTTGCCATTGTGCGCTCAAGTTGACATGGCTCTCGTGCCTGAGAGAGGGATAGCTGTGTACAGTATAGTGTTTGCTTACGAACCTTTTGTAATAAATGAAGAAAACTCGTATTCCAACATCTTATTATCCATCAACTTGGGATATATATATATATATATATATATATATATATATATATATATATATATATATATATATATATATATATATATATATATATCAGATAGTAGGGTGTCTGATGCAATAGCCCACCATTGAGATACTAATGTTTAAGAGTTATTGGGTCCTTAGACTTGCCTGACAGTACTTCATTGGACCCCTCTCTCTTGTTAGAGCTTATTTTTCCTTTACCTACATATACACAAAATAGAGTGCCTATCGTTTACACATTCTCTTGTGTCCTCATACACTTGACAGCACTGACATCACCAATTATTCCTTCTTCATTAATGAGATTGAGTATTCAACTATAATTTTTCAGTCGCAAATTTTTTTTTTGGCAGGAGTAAAAGACACTCTTCAGCAGCTCTTCTAAGAAAGGGAAACTCCAAAGTCAAATAATTATTGTCTAGTTCAGGATATTTGTAGGATAGGCCTGAATTTTAGCGTTGCTTTTGAACTTAATAATAATGAGTCCCTTGCTCTCAAACTCATACAGTTAGGAGTAGTTGGTTTTTTCAGCAATTTTCTTGAATTTATAATTTATTGATTGCAAATATATATTGAATATGGGTACCATATTTAGTATAAGAATGTGATATCTGGTGTTCCTCAGGGTAGTATTCTTGGTCCATTCCT
>NC_090767.1:30393921-30401421 GCF_036898095.1 Palaemon carinicauda
GGATACGAGATCAAACTAAAGTAGAGGATATTCTAACATGTAAGAAACATTTTAGCTGAATGAATAACTTTAGACAAATAAACAGAATCCCTTTAAACAGAGAACAGGAATTGAACTAATAGAAGACACCAAAAGGATAAAAAACCGTAATAGGCAAACTACTGGTGAATCTAGGATTCACATTTCAAAATCGTTCAAATTTCTTCTTAACAAAATCACACACAATACTGCAATTCAACATCTCACAAAAAATGTTAAAATATGCTTCCTCATCTCTGCCACATTCTTATATAAATGTAACAAAGGTATGATGAAATCATTTGGGCTGGGAAATAACACGCCATGAGTTATATCGTAGCCAATAGATAAAGCCAAAATGAAATATGAATGAAGCTGTAAAGGTCCTTAATCCCTAAAGACGACGAGTGAGGGAGGAAGAGAGCGTCCACAAACACACGAGAGAGAGAGAGAGAGAGAGAGAGAGAGAGAGAGAGAGAGAGATTAGGGATGAGGTAACCCTTACCCTTTGATATGTTCATCTCGGAATCAACAACAGTCGAATTACTACCATGTACGTAATTTTCTATTTGATCCAATAGGCTAAAATTGGGTACAACAAGACGTGTCTACAGAGTTCTAAAACACTATTACACACACACACAAACACACAAACATGCTAATATTGGTATCAAGGGTAATTGTGTATTCTTTCATTTCTAAACCAATGTGCCATTTGTTTACATGTTTCATATTGCGATTGACACAACTGAACAAATAATTATCATTATGCAATAAAATAAGACACATGATAATCAACCATGAACAAATAAATGTAAAGGTCTTCCACTGTTTATTCACAACAGGATTGAAAAACAGAATTCATTAATGACTGGTAATAATTTCAAAAGGGCATAAAATTGAACGAATCTAAAACACCATATCAATAAATTCAGTCAAGAGGAATTGAAATGCTTATTAAATTAATTTACTGTTCACTAGAAGCTCGAGTTTAATTGAATGAAATTACAACACTGTACTCATATTTCATAAAAAAAAAAAAAGTTGCAAAAAAGCAAATTAATATCTGCCTCCAACAAATCATAAGAAGCCGTAACTAATATCATTACCACTACTAATATTATTGTACTTTTTGGTTGGAGAAAGTATAGGGGTTGTGGCAGCCTATTGGAAACGCCCCTGTATGTCAATCTGTTGGACGGAGGTTCGAGACACGATTAAGCTCGAGAGTTTGTAGAAGTGTCTACATCACCATCGTTGCAGGGGGTGGGGGAGCCTATACAGTAAATCTACCTACTGAGACATCAGCAGCCATTACCTGGCCCTTCCTGGTCCTAGCTGGATGGAGAAGGCGTATGAGCGCTGATCGTGTGTATATGGTCAGTCTGTAGAACACTGTCCTATCCCTTACAGAGAATTATTGTTGACTTTATAATCTTTATTATCATAATCAATGTTATTATAATCATCATTATTAAGGGGAAGATCCAGCCAATCGTATCCCAAGCCAAAGGAGGACTGAAGAAGGTCCCAGCGCTCACTACCCGAGGCAAGTGTCATCACCAAGGCAAAGGTATAATGCGGTAACAGCACAAATCAATACCTTCAATACAAACTCGAGTTGACAAGCAACCACAGGCAGACACTTGGCAGTGTTCTTTCGATGTTAGCAATAGTTTATCGTCTTGTTTATTTGCAACAGTGGATAACTTGTTAATCATGTAGGTTATATACACATAATCAACCACAATAAATAATCATAGTGTATATTCACTTGTGATAATATGGAGACATTTAAGAGTACAGTAATAAAACCACATTCACAATACATGGAATAAAACAAGTGCTTTTAAAAGAAATCCCATCCTGTGTTTACGATCATATGTCATCCTTACTAAAGTAGGTCATCATTTGTAAAGAGAAAAAAAAACAGTAAAAGAAAAACCCTTTAACAAAGACAACACAACAGTATATCTATAGAAAAAGAAAATACAATTAATGGATAATTAGGAGGCAGCTAATATATTACTGAAAATTTTGATATGCAACATAAAATCCAACCAATACATGAAAATCCTAATGTAGACAACAGTCGACTAAGGACACGAATTTGCAAGCATAGCAGAATGAAACACGGAGGGAGGAAAGTATGCGAGCTCTATATTTAAAAAAAAAAAAAAAAAAAAAAAGGTCACAAGGTTTTAATTCACACACAAATTAGCATACAAAATTTATAATAATTGACAAAAGGAATAAAAATGTTATTTTTATTAGTAAAATAAATTTTTGAATATACTTACCCGATAATCATGTAGCTGTCAACTCCGTTGCCCGACAGAATTCTATGGAGGGATACGCCAGCTATCACAATACTAGAAGGGGGTGTACTTACCAGCGCCACCTGTGGCCAGGTACTCAAGTACTTCTTGTTGACACCTCCTCAATTATTCCTCGGTCCACTGGTTCTCTATGGGGAGGAAGGGAGGGTCGATTAAATCATGATTATCGGGTAAGTATATTCAAAAATTTATTTTACTAATAAAAATAACATTTTCCAATATTAAACTTACCCGATAATCATGTAGCTGATTCACACCCAGGGGGGTGGGTGAAAAACCAGTGTACAAGACTAAAGGATAGCTAAGTATCCCGTATTTCATATAATCAGTTATCCACAATAACAATGAAATAATAAGTACCTGGTAAGGAAGTCGACTTGAACCGTTACTCTGCCTTTAATAAGATCGTCTTCCTTACTGAGCGCAGCGTTCCTCTTGGGAGGCTGAATCAACACAAAGGTGCTAAAGTATACAGGGCTGCAACCCATACTAAAGGACCTCATCACAACCTTTAACCTCGGCGCTTCTCAAGAAAGAATTGACCACCCGCCAAATCAACAAGGATGTGGAAGGCTTCTTAGCCGACCGTACAACCCATAAAAAGTATTCAAGAGAAAGGTTAAAAGGTTATGGGATTATGGGAATGTAGTGGCTGAGCCCTCGCCTACTACTGCATTCGTTGCTACGAATGGTCCCAGGGTGTAGCAGTACTCGTAGAGAGACTGGACATCTTTGAGATAGAATGATGCGAACACTAACTTGCTTCTCCAATAGGTTGCATCCATAACACTCTGCAGAGAATGGTTCTGTTTGAAGGCCACTGAAGTAGCCACAGCTCCCACTTCATGTGTCCTTACCTTCAGCAAAGCAAGGTCTTCTTCCTTCAGATGAGAATGTGTTTCTCTAATCAGAAGCCTGAATAGTAAGAAACTGAGTTCTTAGAACTTGGAAAAGAAGGTTTCTTGATAGCACACTATAAGGCTTCTGATTGTCCTTGTAAAGGTTAAGACCTTTTTAGATAGAACCTAAGAGCTCTAACTGGGCAAAGTACTCTCTTCAGATCATTCCCCACCAAGTTGGACAGGCTTGGGATCTCGAACGACTTAGGCCAAGGACGTGAAGGAAGCTCGTTTAGCAAAAACCGAGCTGCAAGGAACATGTAGCCGTTTCAGATGTGAAAACAATGATCCTGCTGAAGGCGTGGATCTCACTTACTCTTTTAGCTGTTGTCAAGCACACGAGGAAAAGAGTTTTTAATGTGAGGTCCTAAAAAGAGGCTGATTGGAGAGGTTCAAATCTTGATGACATAAGGAACCTTAGGACCACGTCTAGATTCCAGCCTGGAGTGGACAACCGACGTTCCTTTGAGGTCTCAAAAGACCTAGGGAGGTCCTGTAGATCTTTGTTGGTGGAAAGATCCAAGCCTCTGTGGCGGAAAACCGCTGCCAACATACTTCTGTAACCCTTGATCGTAGGAGCTGAAAGGGATCTTACTTTCCTTAGATATAACAGGAAGTCAGCAATCTGGGTTACAGTGGTACTGGTTGAGGAAACTGCATTGGTCTTGTACCAGCTACGGAAGACTTCCCCTTGAGACTGATAGATTCTGAGAGTGGATGTTCTCCTTGCTTTGGCAATCGCTCTGGCTGCCTCCTTCGAAAAGCCCCTAGCTCTTGAGAGTCTTTCGAAAGTCTGAAGGCAGTCAGACGAAGAGCGTGGAGGATTGGGTGTACCTTCTTTACGTGAGGTGGACTTAGAAGGTTCACTCCTAGAGGAAGAGTCCTGGGAATGTCGACCAGCCATTGCAGTACCTCTAAGAACCATTCTCTCGCGGACCAGAGCGGAGCCAACCAACGTCAGCCGTGTCCCTTTGTGAGAGGAGAACTTCTGAAGTACCCTGTTGACAATCTTGAACGGCGGGAATGCATACAGGTCGAGATGGAACCAATCCAGCAGAAAAGCATCCACGTGAACTGCTGCTGGGTCTGGAATCGGAGAACAATACAACAGGAGTCTCTAGGTTATCGAGGTAGTGAACAGATCTATGGTTGGCTGACCCCACAGGGCCCAAAGTCTGTTGCAAACATTCTTGAGAAGGGTCCACTCTGTGGGGATGACCTGACCCTTCCGTCTGAGGTGATCTGCCATGACATTCATACCGCCCTGAATGAACCTCGTTACCAGTTAGCTTTCGATCTTTAGACCAGATGAGTAGGTCCCTTGCGATCTAGAACAACTTCCACGAAAGAGTCCCTCCCTGCTTGAAGATGTAAGCCAGGGCTGTGGTGTTGTCAGAGTCCACCTCCACCACTTTGTTAAGCTGGAGGGACTTGAAGTTTATCAAGGCCAGAATAACCGCCAACAACTCCTTGCAATTGATGTGAAGTGTCCTTTGCTCCTGATTCCATGTTCCCGAGCATTCTTGTCCGTCCAAAGTCGCACCCCAGCCCGTGTCTGATGCGTCCGAGAGGAGACGGCGGTCGTGTTTCTGAACAGCCAAAGGTAGACTTCCTTGAGAAGAAAGCTGTTCTTACACCACACGAGAGAAGACCTCCTCTCTTCGGAAACAGGAACTGAGACCGTCTCTAGCGTCATGTCCTTTATCCAGTGAGCAGCTAGATGATACTGAAGGGGGGGGAGGTGGAGTCTCCCTAACACGATGAACAGGGCCAGCGATGAAAGTGTCCCTGTTAGACTCATCCACTACCTGACTGAGCATCGGTTCCTTCTCAGCATGCTCTGGATGCATTCTAGGGCTTGGAAGATCCTTGGGGCCGACGGAAAAGTCCGAAAAGCTCGACTCTGAAGATCCATACCCAAGGAGACAATGGTCTGGGATGGAACGAGCTGAGACTCCTCAAAATTGACCAGGAGGCCCAGTTCCTTGGTCAGATCCATAGTCCATTTGAAAATCTCCTGACAGCGACGACTTGTGGGAGCTCTTAAAAGCCAGTCGTCTGACGGAGCCGGACACAAGATCATGGTACTGCTGCACAGTCTGTGAACTGTCAATCATGGGCAAGCGAGGAAGTACAGTGACAACCCGAATCTGTCTAGACTGTCTGGGTCGTACAGACAACTCCTTATCGGGTTGCTGAGGTTGCCGCACTGCGTCACAACAAGTCACTTCTGTTGGTTGTTGAACGTCTTCCCCGTGACACATTGACTCCGTAAACAAAAAATCCTCTAACAAGGACTAAGCTTGGACTGCATGTCTTGCAACACAGCTCAAGGTCAATGGGAGCAGGTGTGGTAACAGACGGGATTAGCGACTGAAGTGGAACCATTACCTTCCCTGGAAGCATGTTATGCTTAAAAAAAAGTCCATAAGAGGCTATACAGCTAAAGGCTCCCTCCAAATGACAGAGTCCTCAAGGGAATATCAGAAGGAGGGAGAAAAGAACTTTCTCATCTACAGGGACCATATCCTAGAAAAGCTAAGTTCTCTCAGTGAGGGTTCACTGGTGCAAAAGCAGCAGACTAGAAGGCAACGTTATGAAACTGCTTGACAGTCTAGTGAGTTGGCAACAACCAAAGATGTGTGACTGAGAAGCATGCGGTAAGGTATGCAGAGCATGTTGTATGCAGAGTATGCTGTATGCAGAGCATGCTGTATGTAGAGCATGTTGTATGCAGAGCATGCTGAATGCAGAGCATGCTGTATGCAGAGCATGTTGTATGCAGAGCATGCTGAATGCAGAGCATGCTGTATGCAGAGCATGTTGTATGCAGAGCATGCTGTATGCAGAGCATGCTGTATGTAGAGCATGCTGAATGCAGAGCATGCTGTATGCAGAGCATGTAGTATGCAGAGCATGCTGTAAGCAGAGCATGCTGTATGTAGAGCATGCTGTAAGGTAAGCAGAGCGTGTGCATGGCGTTTAACATTTCTCAGAAATTCCATGACCAGCTAGAGTGCTTTATGCATGCTTGCATGGGGTTTAAATATCAACATAATATTTACCTTACATTCATAACTCATGATTCATATTTTTTGCCATATTCTGCTTATAAGTAATACAAATAACCTCCATTATCATAAGGTTTGAAAATGGAGGTAAGGTATGCTGAACAGCAGAGTCAGAACGAGCTGGAACAACAATAGTTGTGGTTTCCTCTTCAAGACTCTGTTGAGGGAACACCTGCGGCTCAGTCTGCAAAGGCAGATCAAAGGAAGTAGCAGAAGGTAGGCGCATGGGTGGAGGAGGCTGACTCCTGGCATGAGTGGCTGAACCCAAGGGTTGCGCTTGCTGAGCGGTTGGCGGAAGCGGAGTAGCAAGTTCCTGTTCCTGTGGTGTGAGCGGAGCGCGATGAGGTAGAGGCTGCGCAGAACAAGGTAAATGTCTCGCAAGCTGAGGCTCCTGAGGCGCAAGGCTAAGGTGTAGTGGTGCTTGCCTTGTGGAGGATTGAGCTCGCTGCAGCGAGAGCTGAGGAGACTGACTCAAGGACGGGAGAGGTTGTTGTACCTCAACCGAGTGTTGCATCACTGGTGGAGCAGCAAGTGGAGGCGGAGGAAGAGAGGTATAATCCTCCTGATCCCATTGTAAAGGTTGCCTTAAAGAAGGCGGAGGCTGAACACCACTGGGAACAGCAAACTCAGAACGTGGCTCAACATCGTACGCCTGGCAGGTGGTACTGCGATCAGGCGGAGCGAGCGCAGGCGGAGCGAGCGCAGGCGGAGGGAGTGTAGGCGGAGGCGGAGGCGCAACACTCTCAGCCCGACACTCACGCATCAAGACCGAAAGTTGTGACTGCATGGACTGCAGTAGAGTCAACTTGGGGTCGGCAGACACTAAGGTCTGCTGAGGTAAAGCCTTAACAGCAGAGATCTGTTGCGGCAGAACCTTACTCCTCTTAGGCGGAGTGCATACAACTGATGACTGAGGAGAGTCAGAGCTAACCCAATGACTGCATCCGGGTTGTTGAACTCTAACTTCGTACGTCTGGCATAGGTCTGGACTTTACGTTTAAGAGGTCTTGAGACCTGAGACCAGCGTTTTCTCCCCTAAATTTCTTCTGCAGACGAGCAAAATAAGGGCTCAATCGTCTGCGGGTGGGAGTGACGGTCTCGGTAAGACACACCCACAACCACCGAGGATACTTCTGTGCGCCGATCAAGGCCTGCTGAACCCTTATGCCCTTC
>NC_090767.1:30411421-30413921 GCF_036898095.1 Palaemon carinicauda
ATATATATATATATATATGTATATATATATATATATGTGGGTGTGTGTGTATATATATATATATATATATATATATATATATATATATATATATATATATATATATATATATATATATATATATGTATATAAATACCTACATTTTTACATATGTATATATATTAACAAATTAACAAAATATCATTCTATAAACAGTAACAGAGTCAAAACAGATATGTCATATATGAACTATAAAAGACATTTGTCAGCCTGTTCAACATAAAAACATTTTCTGCAACTTTGAACTTTTGAAGTTCTACTGATTCAACTACCCGATTAGAAAAATCCATCCACAATTTGGTCACAGCTGGAATAAAACTTTTAGAATAGTGTGTAATATTGAGCCTCCTGGTGGAGAAGGCCTGGCTATAGTATTACGAACAGGATGGAATTGCCAGGAAGATCTTAATATAAGGGATGTGCCGAGTCATGGAATAATGTTATGCAACATGCATAGTAAACTAATTGAATGATGGTGCCAAAGACTAATATCTAGATCAGGAATAAGAGATTCAATAGACCGTAAGTTTCTGTCCATAGAATTAAGATGAGAATCAGCAGCTGAACACCAGATAGGAGAACAATACTAGAAACAAGGTAGAATGAAAGAATTAAAACACTTCTTCAGAACAGATTGGTCACCGAAAATCTTGAAAGACTTTTTTAGTAATCAATTTTTTTGTGCAATTGAAGAAAACACTTAATATGTTTCTCAAAAGTAAATTTGCTGTCGAGAATAACACCTAAAATTTTAAAAGGGCCATACAATGTGAAAGAAACATCATCAATACTGAGATCCGGATGTTGAGGAGCCATTGACCTTGACCTACTTACAATCATACTTCCAGTTTTGTTAGGATTCATCTTCACACCCCTTAATTTGCACCATGCACTAATTTTAGCTAGATCTCTACTAAGTGATTCAGCAACCCCAGTTCTACATTCAGGGGATGGATTTAATGCAAAGAGAGTATCATCATCTGCATATGCAAAAAGATTATTTTCTAGGCCAAACCACATGTCATGTTTATATAGTATGAAAAGTAGGGGGCCAAGAACATTACCCTGTTGAACACCAGATATCACATTCCTATACTCACTATGGTGTACATCAAGGAATACTATCTAAGATCTAATACTTAATTAAATCAATAATATTGCTATGAAACGACCCTGCCTTTTCCAACTGTTAATGTACAGCATTGGTGATTGTAAGAACATCACATGCTCCGAGGCCTTTACGAAAACCAAATTGCAAATTAGGGAATAAATGATTACCTTCAACAAACCCATTAACACGTTTTGCCAAAAGATGTTAAAATTTTTTAGATAATATGGAAGTTATGGAAATTGGACGGTAATCAGTTGGACTTGAGCTACCACAAACACATTTACATAAAGGAGTAACATTACCAATTCTCCAACAAGTGCTAAAAGCTCCTCCTACTTCTAGCTTGCACAAAATAACATATATCTTTGGAGCTAAGAAATCTGCAGTCTTTATAAAAAAAACAAGAAAAAATATCATTTGGGTCTACACCTCCATAAGCATCAAGGTCCATCGATAGAGCTTCAATTTCACGACAGCGAAAAGCTAAACTAGTTAACCTAGCCTCAGAAAAACAAGATTGAGGAAGTTCAAGTTCAAGTTTTTCTTTACTCTGTTTACTGTCAAAAACATGAACCAAAAGGGTTACCTTTTCCTTTGGACAGGGAGTGACTGAACCATCTGGTTTAAGTAAATGAGGAATTGTTACATCTACACCAAAGAGTGTAGATTTAAAGGCAGACCACCATTTTTGTTCCTGAGTTGTACCAGAAAGGGTTTCTTTTATGGTTATATTGTATTCCTTTTCAGTTGAGGCATAAACTCTCTGAGCAAAAGCTCTAAACTGAGTATAGTTATTCCAGGTCAAATCTGATCTGTTATCCTTCCAAAGAAGATAGGCCTCCTGCTTCTCCGAATAAGCACGTCTACAATCATCACTGAACCACTGTTTGTCCTTCACTTGGTACCCTAGTTGACTAGATTCTCATTCAAAGGGACAACAGGATCATCACTACTATATAATTGAGACCAATTTAAGCACAAAAGATCAAACAAAATCCCATTCCAGTCAGCTTGAGATTTCATTTAAATTTTACAAGAGTATGATACATCAGGGATAGGCTGCTCAGTCTTCACTACTAATGAAATCAAAGCATGATCAGTGTCCCAACTGAAGAACCAACCTTACAAGTTATAACGACATGGGAGTCAGTGTATATGAGGTCCCAGCAGTTACCAGACCAGTGAGTAGCTTCACTTATGATTTGCTCACAGCCTGATTCAGAGGCAATGTTTAAAGCTCTTAAGCCATGGCGATTGGTAAGAGAGATAGAACCACTCCCTATGGTGAGCATTAAAATTACAAACAAAGACACAAGAAGTTTTTTATCATCTTATTGTATCTTAGCCATA
>NC_090767.1:30426421-30428921 GCF_036898095.1 Palaemon carinicauda
TGTTTACGTTTCAGTTCTGGTCCTTATGAATTAAAACTCATCCAGTCAAAACAAATTAGATTTTAAAATTATATCTTACAGTACACACACACACACACATATATATATAAATATATATATATATATATATATATATATATATATATATATATATATATATATATATATATATATATATTATATATATATATATATATAGGAAGAGAGAGAGAGAGAGGAGAGAGAGAGAGGAGAGAGAGAGAGAGAGAGAGAGAGAGAGAGAGAGAGAGGACTCCTAGCTTGTATCTACAAAACATTTTTCATTCGGGTCATAATATGTTTCCAAACTAAAAATCGATCCTTTTCGTGAGAATGGCATAGCAAATAACACAACAAATATACCATATAATTATAAGTTAAAATCATTATTTTAATGAAATTAGGATCTGGAGAAATCATACTGAATTTACGTTCATCCATAATTTTTCATGGTTCCCCTCCCATCACACCCCTTCCAGCTCTAACAACTAACAAGTACTTCCCCGGCCAACCGTCATCCAACCCCCCCCCCCCGTTGCCCTCTCCCCTAACAACCAAACTCTTCTACACCTGAAGTTCTGAAATCTATAGATATTGGAGGTGACAGAGGGGGACTGGAGACGACAAGACATTTGCTTTTGACTGTATAATGGAACATTCTAGAAGGAAGTTAACGGCTGTTATCACGCTGTTGCGTGAGGAGGGGAGGAGAGAAGGAACAGGGGAAAAGGGAGGGGAGAGGTATGTGTGAGAAGGGGAGTTGGGAGGCGATGGGGTGCATGACGTGTGTGTGTGTGTGTGTGTGTGTGTGTGTGCAGGTTGCAGAAAGCACAGGATGATTTTTAGATTGTTCTTGAAGGTTCTAGAAGGAACATGGCGGTGAAAGTATTACGCATAGCTATGCAGGGAAGAGACGAGGGAAGGAGCAAGGGAAGGGGTAGGGGAGTGGTATGTGCAGGAGGTGGAGTTAGGAGGGCGATGGGGTTGCATGACGCGTGTGTGTGTGTGTGTGTGTGCAGGTTGCAGAAAGCACAGGATGATTTTAGATTGTTCTTGAAGGTTCTAGAAGGAACATGGCGGTGAAAGTATTACGCATAGCTATGCAGGGAAGAGACGAGGGAAGGAGCAGGGGAAGGGGTAGGGGAGTGGTATGTGCAGGAGGTGGAGTTAGCAGGCGATGGGGTTGCATGACGCGCGTGTGTGGTGTGTGTGTGCAGGTTGCAGAAAGCACAGGATGATTTTAGATTGTTCTTGAATGGTTCTAGAAGGAACATGGCGGTGAAAGTATTACGCATAGCTATGCAGGGAAGAGACGAGGGAAGGAGCAGGGGAAGGGGTAGGGGAGTGGTGTGTGCAGGAGGTGGAGTTAGGAGGCGATGGGGTTGCATGACGCGTGTGTGTGTGTGTGTGTGTGCAGGTTGCAGAAAGCACAGGATGATTTTAGATTGTTCTTGAAGGTTCTAGAAGGAACATGGCGGTGAAAGTATTACGCATAGCTATGCAGGGAAGAGACGAGGGAAGAGCAGGGGGAGGGGTAGGGGGAGTGGTATGTGCATGAGGTGGAGTTGGGAGGCGATGGGGTTGCATGACGTGTGTGTGTGTGTGTGTGTGTGTGTGGTGTGTGTGCAGATTGCAGAAAGCACAGGATGATTTTAGATTGTTCTCGAAGGTTTTAGAAGGAACATGGCGGTGAAAGTATTACGCATAGCTATGCGGGGAAGAGACGAGGGAAGGAGCAGGGGAAGGGGTAGGGGAGTGGTATGTGCAGGAGTGGAGTTAGGAGGCGATGGGGTTGCATGACGCGTGTGTGTGTGTGTGTGTGTGCAGGTTGCAGAAAGCACAGGATGATTTTAGATTGTTCTTGAAGGTTCTAGAAGGAACATGGCGGTGAAAGTATTACGCATAGCTATGCAGGGAAGAGACGAGGGAAGGAGCAAGGGAAGGGGTAGGGGAGTGGTATGTGCAGGAGGTGGAGTTAGGAGGCGATGGGGTTGCATGACGCGGTGTGTGTGTGGTGTGTGTGCAGGTTGCAGAAAGCACAGGATGATTTTAGATTGTTCTTGAAGGTTATAGAAGGAACATGGCGGTGAAAGTATTACGCATAGCTATGCAGGGAAGAGACGAGGGAAGGAGCAAGGGAAGGGGTAGGGGAGTGGTATGTGCAGGAGGTGGAGTTAGGAGGCGATGGGGGTTGCATGACGCGTGTGTGTGTGTGTGTGTGCAGGTTGCAGAAAGCACAAGATGATTTTAGATTGTTCTTGAAGGTTCTAGAAGGAACATGGCGGTGAAAGTATTACGCATAGCTATGCAGGGAAGAGACGAGGGAAGGAGAAAGGGAAGGGGTAGGGGAGTCGTATGTGCAGGAGGTGGAGTTAGGAGGTGATGGGGGTTGCATGACGCGTGTGTGTGTGTGTGTGTGTGTGCAGGTTGCAGAAAGCACAGGATGATTTTAGATTGTTCTTGAAGGTTCTAGAAGGAACAT
>NC_090767.1:30433921-30451421 GCF_036898095.1 Palaemon carinicauda
TTATAATGCAACAAGACGAAATGAGGTCACTTGCAACAGTTGGAACATGCAACAATGCAGAGGGGGGAAATCCAATGTCAGACACAAGATCTCCTCCCACTGTTCCCCGCTTCCCATTACAGTAGGCCACCAGCTAGCAATCATTTCCTAACTATTGACCTATCTACAGACAGTAAACGAGTATTTCACTTTTATTTCTTCT
Organism: Palaemon carinicauda; assembly: GCF_036898095.1. Taxonomy (NCBI): domain Eukaryota; kingdom Metazoa; phylum Arthropoda; class Malacostraca; order Decapoda; family Palaemonidae; genus Palaemon; species Palaemon carinicauda. Next base: position 30,434,124 of record NC_090767.1, read on the forward strand.
TTTTTTATTTTCTTTTATTCATTTTGCTACTTTATATAGTCTGTAGGGGCTAGTGGTGGTTAGGGTTGCGAGATTTTAACATTTCTACATGAGCATGAAGATCTACATGTACAGGATATCATGTAGGATAAATCATTGCTATAGTGATTGATAATCTGAACACACATACACACACACACACACACACACACACACGTTATTAAAACGCAAGTAGTTCACATAACCTACAATAAACCCTGTAAAAATCATCTGATTATTTGTGAAAATGTTGATTACCACAAAGGCAGGTCGATTATTATTATTATTATTATTATTATTATTATTATTATTATTATTATTATTTTTTTTTTTTATTATTACTATTATTATTATTATTATTATTATTATTATTATTATTATTATTATTATTATTATTATTATTATTATTGTTATTATTATTATCTAAGCTAAAACACTATTTGGAAAAGCAAGAGGCTATGAGCAGAAGGGCTCCAATAGGGAAAAATAGCCCAGTGAGGAAAAGAAATAAGTAAATAAATAAATGAAGAGATAAAATTAAGGAAAAATCATTCTGAAATCAGTAACATCGTCTAAACAAATGTCATATATTAACTATAAAAAGACTTATGTGAGCCTGTTCAACATAAAAGCATTTGCTCCAACTTTAAACTTTTGAAGTTCTACTGATTCAACTACCCGATTAGGAAGAGCCTTCCACAATTTGGTCACAGCTGAATTGAAACTTCTAGAATACTGTGTAGTATTGAGCTTCATTGTGGAGAAGGCCTGGCTATTAGAATTAAGGGGCAGTCTAGAATTGCGAACAGAATGGAAATGTCCAGGAAGATCTAAATGTAAAGGATGGTCAGAGTTATGAAAAATCTTATACAACATGCATAATGAGGTAATTGAACGACGGTGCCAAAGAATAATATCTAGATCAGGAATAAGAAATTCAATACAGAGTAAGTTTCTGTTCAACATATTATGACGAGAATCATTAGCTGAAGACCAGACAGGAGAACAATACTCGAATCAAAGTAGAATGAAAGAATTAAAACACTTCTTCAGAATAGATTGATCACCAAGAATCTTGAAAGACTTTCCCAATAAGCCAGTTTTTTTGTGCAATTGAAGAAGACACAGACCTAATGTGTTTCTCAAAAGTAAATTTGCTCTCGAGAATCACACCTAAAATTTTAAGCCATACAAAGTTGAAGAAACATTATCAATACTGAGATCCAGATGTTGAGGAGCTACTGTCCTTGACTTACTTACAATCATACTTTGAGTTTTGTTAGAATTTAACTTCATACCCCATAATTTGTACCATACACTAATTTTAGCTAGATCTTTATTAAGGGATTCAGTAACCACAGATCTATATTCAGAGGATGGAATTGATGCAAAGAGAGTAGCAACATCAGCACATGCAACAAGCTTGTTTTCTAGGCCAAACCACATGTTATGTGTATATAGTATGAAATGTAATGGGCCAAGAACACTACCTTGTGGAACACCAGATATCACATTCCTATACTCACTATGATGCCCATCAAATACAACTCTTTGAGATCTATTACTTGAAAAATCAATAATAATGCTAAGAAACCACCCACCCATTCCACACTGTTTGAGTTTGAAAACAAGTGCCTCATGGTTAACACGGTCAAAGGCAGCACTAAAATCAAGGCCAATCATACGAACTTCCTGACGCTAATCAAGGGATTTCTGTAGAGCATTGGAGATTGTAAGAAGGGCATCACGTGCTTCAAGGCTTTTACGAAAACCAAATAGCAAATTAGGGGATAGATTATTACCTTCAGCAAACCTATTAAGACATTTTGCCAAAAGACGTTTAAAAAATTTAGATGAAATTGGAGTTATGGAAATTGAGTGGTAATCAGCGGGACTTGAGCTACCACAAACACATTAACATAAAGGAGGAATATTACCAATTCTCCAACAAGTGCTACAAGCTCCTATTCTTGCTAACTTGCGCAAAATAACAGATAACTTTAGAGCTAAAAAATCTGCAGTCTTCATAAAAAAAAAATAAAAAATACCATTTGGGTCTACACCACCATAAGCATCAAGGTCCATCAACAGTTTTAATTTTACGAGATCACAAAGCTAAAGTAGTTGGCTTTAGCATCAGGAAAACAAAATTGAGGAAGTTCAGTTTTTTTCATTACTCTGTTTACTGTCAAAAACATCAGCCAAAAGGGTTGCCCTTTCCTTCGGACACCGAGTGACTGGTTTAAGTTAAGAAGGAACTGTTACATCTGCACCAAAGAGTATAGATTTAAGGGTAGAACACTATTTATGTTCCTGAGTTTTACCAGAAAGGGTTTCTTTCATGGTTAAATGCTATCCATTTTTCGTTGAAGCATAAACTCTCTGAACATAAGCTCTAAGTTGAGTTTAATTAGTCCAGGTCAAATCTAATCTGTTACCCTTTTAAAGATGATAGGCCTTCTGCTTCTCCAAATAAGCACGTCTACAATCATCATTGAACCACGGTTTGTCCTTCACTTGGTAACTTAGCACACGAGAAGGGATAAGCCTATCAATTATGTTGACTAGATTCTCATTCAAAGGGACAACAGGATCAACACTACTATATAATTGTGACCAATTCAAGCACAAAAGATCATGCCAATTCCCATTCCAGTCTTATTGAGATTTCCTTTCAATTATACAAGAGTATGATAAATCAGGGACAGGCTGCTCAGTCTTCACTACTAATGAAGTCAAGACATAATCAGATGTCCCAACTGGAGAACCAACCTTACTAGTTAAAACTCCAGGAGAGTCAATGTATAAGAGGTCCAAGCAGTTACCAGACCTATGAGTAGCTTCACTTATGATTTGCTCACACCCTTATTCAGAGGCTCTTAAGCCATGACGATCTGTAGAAGAAATAAAACTTTACCCCTCCCTATGGTGAGCAGAATCACCAGAAAAGACAAAAGAAGCCTTTCTATCTTCTTCTTGTATTTTAGCCATAATGATAAGAAGAAAATCGAAGATAGAATAATCCATGTCATTATTCCGGTATATTGAACATAAATAAAAGTTTTTATGCCTGCCACAAACTTTTATTACCTGAATATCAGGATATTCATATTCATAGCAGGACTTATGAGAAGCAGGATACTCGATACTAATATACACCGCCATTCGCATGGCCCTAGGGAGGAAATCATGTTTTAACATTATTGGCTTCTTAAAATCAGTTATAAGGAGCTCAGATGAGTGCCTCATATTAGAAACCAAAGTTTTTGAGCACAAAATAATATCATACTGTCTGGAGGCAACTGTAAGGTCTTGTATTTTTGCATAAAGACCACAAATATTGCAATACTGAAGACGACATTGACGAAATCCAGGACGCATTGGTCCCAGATTTCGTTCAATGTCTCCAGATAGCATAAGAATTAATAGATATAAAAAAGAAACATTATACATAAAAACTAAATTAACAAGAATTAAAACAAAAACTATATGCACAGAATTATGAATAAAGTGATTGATCAAACCCATAGACTATAGTAAAAAGTCTGAAAAACTGGTCAACATGGAGGAGCCGATACAACATGAAAGGCTTAATGACCTACAGGATAGCCCCTTCAACTGAAGGGAGGACAGTAAGGATGGTTTTGAGAAGAAAAAGGATCAAAAAAAGAAAAGACGGCCTCTTGATAAACCACCAGGCAACCATGGTCCTTCTATTAAACCTGCCCAACACACAATTGAAAAGAAAAAAAAGAGAAAAAAATAGGATAGAATAGAGTGCCCAAGTGTACCCCCAAGACAGTGGAAGACCATGGTACAGAGGCTATGGCACTACCGAAGACTAGAGATCAATGGTTTAATTTTGGAGTGTCCTTCTCCTAGAAGAGCTACTTACCATAGCTAAAGAGTCTCTTCTACCCTTACCAAGAGGAAAGTGCAGTGAACAATTGCAGTACAGTAATTAACCCCTTAGGTGAAGAAGTGTTTAGTAACCTCAGTGTTGTCAGATGTATCAGGAAAGACACGAACCTGTAAAGAATAGGCAAGACTATTCAGTGTATGTGTAGGCGAAGAAAAAATAAGCCGTAACCAGAGAGAGGGATTCAATGCATTACCTCTCTAGTGGTATTATCTCAACGGGCGGCTAGTGCCAAGGCCAACCTACTACCTACTACCGACTACCAAAAGGATATTGCGCAAATAGAGAGTGTGCGAAGGTTCTCTACTGCTAGAATAGAAGAAGTTAAGGACCTTGACTACTGGGAAAGACTGCAATTTTTAAAACTATACAGTCTAGAAAGAAGAAGAGAACGCTACATGATAATACAAGCATGGAAGCAAATAGAAGGAATTACTGAAAACCTCATGGAGCTTAAAACATCAGAAAGAGCAAGCTGAGGTAAATTAATAGTGCCAAAAAATATTCCAGGTAAACTAAGAAAGGCGCACAGGACATTATTCCACTAAGCACCAGCATCGATAATGCAGCGACTATTTAATGTGCTGCCAGCTCATCTAAGAAACATATCAGGATTGAGTGTAGATGTGTTTAAGAATAAGCTCGATAAAAACCTAAGATGCATCCCAGACCATCCAAGACTGGAAGATGCAAAATACACCGGAAGATGCATTGGCAACTCTCTGGTGGATATACGAGGTGCCTCACACTGAGGGACCTGGGGGAACCCAAACAAAAAATAAGGAAATAAGGCAATAAGGTAGGTACAAACATGAAATATCTCAGGACGTTAGGCATAAATAAATAGTGAAACACATATATGATGGAAACGAAATATCTAATGGAAGATGAAATATTATTGCAGGAGGAAAGAATTAATGAGGTAAAATCATTTGAATATTTAGGACCCTGAGCTATGATCTCTAATACAGGGTCTTTAGAATTGGAGTTTAAGAAAGGATTAAAAAAACAAATCAGACAATGGCTAGACCAAATAAAATTCTGTAATCAAATCACCTGAAACTTCATATGAAAATAAGGTTAAATATCAATTTAGTGAGATCGGTGTTATTGTATGGACATGAATCAGGGTATGATAATGAAACAATATCCAAGAGAATTGGTAGATTCAGTAACAAAACCCTCAGAAGAGGATTAGAAATGACACTATAAGAGAGATTACTCGAATGCCTTATGTGGATGAGATCATGGTGAGAGGCAAATGGAGATAGTTTGGTGAAGCTCTTCGCACTTCCCTAAAGATGTTAGATCAAAAAACATTAAAATGACATCCACAGGGGACTAGAAGAGTTGGAAGGCCGAGACCTTTGTGGCTGATGACTATGAAGCATGATGTAGGTGAAGATGATTGAAGAAGTATATTTTTAAAATCTCATGACAGAGATGACTGGCAAAATATAATTGAGGCCCTTTGCATCGATAGGAGTAGGAGATGATATTGGTGATGATGATATATATATATATATATATATATATATTTATGTGTGTGTATATATGTACAGTACATATATATATATATATATATATTTATGTGTGTGTATATATGTACAGTACATATATATATATATATATATATTTATGTGTGTGTATATATGTACAGTACACACACACACATATATATATATATATATATGTATTGTACATATATACACACATAAATATATATATATATATATATACATGCATTCATATATATATATATATATATATTTATGTGTGTATATATGTACAGTACACACACACACACACACATATATATATATATATATATACACGCACATACATATATATATATATATATATATGTATTGTACATATATACACACACATATATATATATATATATATGTATGTATATATGTATATATATATATATATACATGACTACACAGAAAACTCTTCATTCCTCCTAATGCTAAAGCATTATATATTCTTTCCGCAGATCTAGCGACTGAACCTTCATATCTCACCGTTTCAATTCCTTCTTATTAGATTATGTAAACAGTTTATCTAACTAGCTTTGATCTTACTTCTACAAATTGTATTCAACATCCATTGTTCACTGCTTGGGGGAGAGTTGGCCTAACAGCCCCTTTGTACATTCCTCTCTCCAAGTGCAACTTTCTTGTTCCATGTATTCCGTTACCCCTCTCTTATCCCATCTTACTATCAAAATTTGAATATCTATAAGAATTAACTGGTTTAATTTCCATTACACAGAAAAGCATTCCCTGCACTACCTTCCTGATTTCCTTTCATCTTACAATCATGTACTCAAGTTCAAAGTTATTATCATCTTTATCGTCTTGCACTTCTTGTGAACTTTAAAACTCTTCCTCACGACTTTTGACCTGCATCTGCCGCACTTCCCCGGACTTTTCCCTCCATGAATTGCGATATTAAATAATACAGGAAAAATAACTTCTTGACTTGATATTTATCACATCAAACTAGTCCCTCTCTCATGTATATCCACTTCCCTTTCATCGGGAAAGTTCTTAATTGTATATAATCATCGTTCTCATTATGCCCACATTGTCTATTGATAATATCACCCCTATAATCCGAGAGAGAGAGAGAGAGAGAGAGAGAGAGAGAGAGAGAGAGAGAGAGAAGGGGGTTACGGTTGTGAAATAATGAATTCTTAAGAGTAAATGAGTATGGAGAGGGTTATATAAATGTATTTATAAAAGGAATCCAATAATGGAAATACATACTCTCCATTACAAAATATTCATAACTATATTTAGGAATGAGAAAAAGGAGGAAAAGAGCAGATTGAGAAGCAAAACGGAGGCTGATCTGGCGAAAAGTGGAAAGGTTGAACGTACAGTACCTGGGTGAGGTAAAAGATGAGGTTTATATAAATTGGAGAGAAATTGCTGAAATGATGTTATGATTGGAGTTTAAAATGGAAGTAAGAAGAGCATATATGGGAAGAAAGGATGGAATGTAGGTTTGGGATAAAGACATAGGTAGAAAAGTACATTTTGAGTTTGTAAAATTTCATGAGGAGGTTAAAACAATACCAGCAAGTCTCATTTGCTGTAAGAGGGTAGGAAGAGAGAATAAAATATGTTAGAGATAGAAGTAAAAGAGTATTTTCAGTGAAATTGTAAAACTGAAGCAAAAACTTGAAAAGTATACAGAAGGAAGGATATGGCGATCAAGAAAAAAAGAACGAAAAATAAGGCTAATCATAAAAATTCGAAATTTATTAAGAAATTTACAGAGAATAAAAAGGTAAAGGTTATTATAAATAGACGAATCTTAGAACAAAATGTGCAAATTGAGATATTATTGGATATGGAGACGAATTACACAAAAATAGAAAGAATTAGTGTACAGCTGAGATCGCTTGTTAAAATGACTGCTGAAGGTGTAAAACGTGCCATTATAGAGCTGAAGTGTGGAAAGACAACAGCCAATGATGAAAATGAGTGGCTCACCAGGGTTTGTAAGGTAAGGCCGGATGAAGGAAAAGTTCCACACACACATACACACACACACACACACACACACATATATATATATATATATATATGTGTGTGTGTGTGTGTGTGTGTGTGTGCTGCAATTATTCGCTGAACTGATATATCCCAAAAAATAACATCAATGAAGAACATGTTTATGATCACTTTTGACAGCATTCAAAACACGCTTGCTTTACTGGAAATAAAATAACTTAATTTAACAATAATAGACAAAAGATTTTTGTTAGAAAACTAATCCAGAAAAGACGATGGTGGACTGGGACAACAAGTAAAAAGAGAGGTCCAATTTTTTGACGGCAAAGCCAGAGAAGACGGGTCAGTATTGATCATATCAGATAACTGGGTTGAGGATTTTCTCGGTATTCCGCATCAGGAGGCCTTACTACTCAGGGACTAAAAGTTTTTTTTTAAAGATGAAATATTTGTAATTCCCCTCATTTTTCAACAGCTTCAAATGATCATGACGAAAAAACGTATAAGACTATACACATATCCTTACCTCTTTCCCAAATCGATTTCTAAGCGTAAAATACAGGAGTATTTGTTAAAGTTTTTATGTAAGTTCGTAAGTAGTCTCACAAAAACTTTTGTGAGTTCTGCTGGAGGTGACCATATATTACTAAAATGAACGTTAGTCCAAACATTTTAAAGTTTTCAGTGACATGCAGGCACCATCGTTCAACTTCTATTTACGTCCAATAAAAACGTCAAGGGAAAAGAACACACACAAACAGAAACCAGACCAGATGATGAACGATTAAGACAACGCCAAAATTACTATCACAACAACTCCTACTATTCGCGGAAACTGGATTCTAAAAAAATGCCCGAAATTATTATCATCACCAAAATTACCCCTGCCATTCAACATCCCGTGCATGTAAGCAAACACATTCCCAGCACAGCATTTAGCCAGCAGATACATTCAATTTATAATTATCCGCACAAATGAGAATAATTGGACACTGTCTGAACCAAGATCTACATATAGACTTTGGTCTGAAACAAGGAATTATTAGGAATCCTACATAAGAGAAAGCGAGTAATTTTACAAAATGTCTTTACAAAATGCAGAACAAGACGATTCCGGTGACAAAGGAACTCTTGCAAGGAAGATCGCATGCAAGAACTGGTTGTTGGTTGGACAGCAACACAATGTTTTGCTACGTTTCGATAGTCCAGGGTGTCGTCAAATGGATGGCGTTTGAGTGTTGGGAGGGGCGAGACAATGGATTTCAAATGACACCATTGAATTTCTGGAAATATTTAGATATTTTTACTATCACAAAAAAAATAAATAAATAAATAAATGCATTACAACTTCATTATTGCTTTTATAACAAACATTTGAAAATGAGAGCATCGCGTGGGTAAAAATTAAATTTATGACCCATGTCCAGTCGAGAAATATGAGGAATAGATAAATCAAAACTAAAAAGGTCATACATTATGATCATATATTACAAAAGCCCTCTATAGCAAATATAATTTCGTATTTCCATGAAGGGTAATATAACATTCGCTGACCCTAGTCATTCATTTAGACACATATCTCTCAAATTGCTACTTGGAATACCTCTTGACGATATTAGTAGCATCATAAAAAAAAATTTCTCTCTCTCTCTCTCTCTCTCTCTCTCTCTCTCTCTCTCTCTCTCTCACAAACAAAAAATTACTCTACGTGTACCATGAAAAAAAGGTGCAGAGGAAGGAGAATCCCATAATGAAAGTTATATGACCAAAGGTCTCGCCCTTTTCAGGTGCAATGACTGAGAACAAAATCGAGTCTCCCGAGACCTCATTAATGAACCTCGCTCTCCTTTCAGAGGTAGTTTCATCTACCATAATGCCATTTGAGAAAGAACCCAAATTACTTTGAAAGAGAGAGAGAGAGAGAGAGAGAGAGAGAGAGAGAGAGAGAGGGGTAAGTGAATACAATACTATATACATAGAGAGTCTAAAACAATTATTCTTCTCTCAAGGGGTTAACTACTGAACTATAATTGTGCAGTGGATACTTTCCTCTTGGTAAGGGTGGAAGAAACTCTTTAGCTATGGTAAGCAGCTCTTCTAGGAGAAGGACACTCCGAAATCAAACCGTTTTCTAGTTTTGCGTAGTGTCATAGCCTCTGTATCATGGTTTTATAATATCTTAGATTAGAGTTCTCTTGCTTGAGGGTACATTCGGGCACAAAATTCTATCTCATTTCTATTCTTCTAGTTTTGTTCAAGTTTTTATAGTTTATAAATGAAATACTTATTTTCATGTTGTTATTATCCTTAAAATATTCAATTTTTCCTTTTTCTTTCCTCACTGGGCTATTTTCCCTGTTGGAGCCCCTGGGCTTAGAGCATTCTGCTTTTCCAGCTTGGGTTGTAGCTTAGCAAGCAATAATAATAATAATAATGATAATAATAATAATAACAACAAACACTATTTTTAGGTTCATGAAAAAACTAGTATTTTGAGAAGCCAACACACACATTCCAGGAAAACCGTTTCTTGCCCAAATTTAAAACCGTTTGCTACAACAGTTATCGACGAATTTAAAACAACATAAAGATGGTGTGGAGGGAGTAACGTCATATGAGTCTTAGTTACAAAAGGTTTAGTCACTCAAATTTAATCCGCAACGAAGGAAAGCAATACTGCGAAGGTTGTCGGGGAATTCACACGTGAGTCTCCCGAGGTTGCTGAGCTGTATTCCAGGAGTATATTGGAATTTTTTATATTGTCCATACTACAGAAATGTCTTATAAGAATTTTGGTAAGCTACCTGTTCATTTTATAAATATATATATATATATATATATATATATTTATTTATATATATATATAAATATATATATATATATATATATATATATATATATAAATGGAATAACAGAGGTTCTGCTTTCACCAACTGAGTTACTGTAGGTTTATAAAAAGACATATTAAAACCTTCACAAATTTAGAATTTCCGGTAAGATAACTGAAATTCCTGCTTTCAGCAGTTTCAAGAAATTGCAATGGAATGATATCATCAGTTCTGGATTCGTCACATTAAAAGACAGTATATAGCATTTAATTTTCATATGTTGATACAATCACCAAAATGATTTATAGATATCAAATAAATTACCCAAATGTACCTCCACTGAAAGATAGAAAAAAAGAAACATAGTAAATTTTAATAAACAACTAACGAAGAGGACACTATTATTAATAAATATTCCAACTTGATAAATCAGGAGAATTCATTCGATATTATGTTGTTGAAACAAAAGTGAAGTGAAATTTCCCAAGTCTCGAATATACAAAGGATTCTAATTAAGTTTGTGTGCCATGTCCAAGACAGACTGCCAGGCGCCACGAATTCATACCTATTAATGATTAGTCTGAAAGGTGTCTAGAGCGAGTGTGTCCCACTGTCAAATTGCTCTCTCTCTCTCTCTCTCTCTCTCTCTCTCTCTCTCTCTCTCTCATATACTACCACATTAATGACTAGAAGTGTTGCTGGCACGAATATCTATGTCAAGTGTAGGTATTCCTGGGAACACACGCATATTTATATATACTCGTTAAGATTATATATTAATATCTTTTATAAAATGCAAGTTGGGTATATATATATATATCGTAATATATATCAAAAACATTATAAAGGGTTATATTATTTGAAATATATATATATATATATATATATATATATATATATATATATATATATATATATATATATATATATATATATATATATATATATATATATATACACACACATATATATATGTATATATACATATATTAATATATATTATATATATATATATATATATATATATAGATAGATAAAATAATGTTAAAAAGATAAATAAGGGTTATAGACGAATCTCTAGAGATAGTTAATGAATATACATACCTAGGAAATGAGTCAGAAATTAAAAAAAGGATAAGTATAAGAGGGAGACCATTTAGTAAACAAAATGAGATTATGAAAAGTAAAATTCATCTTCTCTAAAAAGAAATATATTCAACGAGATGGTCCTACCAGTACTGACTTGTACATCAGAATCTTTGAATCTTACTTAAAGTCTTAGAACATAAGATAGTTATAACTCCAAATGCTATGGAAAGAATAATAAAGGGATTAACACAAAGTGGTAGGAAACAGCAACATGGATACGAGATCAAACTAAAGTAGAGGATATTTTAACATAGAAGAAAGATAAATGGACGGGGCAGGACATATAATGAGAATGACAGATAATAATGAACAAGAAGAATAACAGAATGGGTTTCTAAAGATTGCTAAAGAAGCAGGAGAAGGAAAAGAAGACGAGTGATTGACGAGCTAAGAAAATTTCCATAAACAGATGCGAGAGGAAGGTCGTGTTTGAGATCTTTATCCTGCAGTGGGCTAACAATGACTGATAATGATATATATTCCGTTAGAACAGGGCTTCTGATTTTTTTTCAAATGTTATAGTCTAGAAAAAAAATGTCTAAATTCCGTTTGTTAAAAGCGTTAATGAAATTTATCAACCATTATAGGTTTATGAACAAAGACCCAATTCCTGCAAATGATTGAAGTCACTTGGATATTTTCTAAAATTGAATGTTCACATTTTAGCTGAATGAATAACTTTAGAAAAATGAACAAAATCCCTTTAAACAGAGAACAGGAATTGAACTAAAAGAAGACAGCAAAAGGATAGACAAATGAACAAAATCCCTTTAAACAGAGAACAGGAATCGAACTAATAGAAGACAGCAAAAGGATAGACAGATGAACAAAATCCCTTTAAACAGAGAACAGGAATCGAACTAAAAGAAGACAGCAAAAGGATAGACAGATGAACAAAATCCCTTTAAACAGAGAACAGGAATCGAACTAAAGAAGACAGCAAAAGGATAGACAAATGAACAAAATCCCTTTAAACAGAGAACAGGAATTGAACTAAAAGAAGACAGCAAAAGGATAGACAAATGAACAAAATCCCTTTAAACAGAGAACAGGAATCGAACTAATAGAAGACAGCAAAAGGATAGACAGATGAACAAAATCCCTTTAAACAGAGAACAGGAATCGAACTAATAGAAGACAGCAAAAGGATAAAAAACCGTAATAGGCAAACTACTGGTGAATCTAGGATTCACATTTCAAAATCGTTCAAATTTCTTCTTAACAAAATCACACACAATACTGCAATTCAACATCTCACAAAAATGTTAAAATACGCCTCCTCATCTCTACCATATTCTTATATAAATGTAACAAAGGTATGATGAAATCATTTGGGCTGGGAAATAACACGCCATGAGTCATATCGTAGCCAATTGATAAAGCCAAAATGAAATATGAATGAAGCTGTAAGGATCCTCCATCCCTAAACACGACGAGTGAGGGAGGAAGAGAGCATCCACAAACACACGAAAGAGAAAGAGAGAGAGAGAGAGAGAGAGAGAGAGAGAGAGAGAGAGAGAGAGAGATTAGGGATGACGTAACCCTTACCCTTTGATATGTTGATCTTAGGATCAACAACAGTTGAATTTCTATTATGTACATAAATTTTCCATTTGAGCCAGTAGGCTAAAATTGGGCAGAGCAAAACGTGTCTACAGAGGTCTAAAACACTATTACACACACACACATGCTAAGATTGGTATGAAGGGTAAATATGTATTCTTTCCTTTTTAAACCAATGCGCCATTTGTTTACATATTTCATATTGCGATTGACACAACTGAACATATAATTATCATCATGCGATAAAATAAGACACATGATAATAATTAACCATGAACTAATAAATGTAAAGGTCTCCAACTGTTTATTTACAACAGGATTGAAAACGAGTATTCATTAATGACTGGTAATAATTCAAAAAGGGCATAAAATTGAACGAATCTAAAACACCATATCTATAAATTCATTCAAGAGGAATTGAAATGCTTATTAAACTAATTTACTGTTCACTAAAAGCTCGAGTTTAATTGAATGAAATTACAACACTGTATTCATATTTCATAAAAAAAAAAAAAAACGTTGCAGAAAGGCAAATTAATATCTGCCTCCAGCAAATCATAAGAAGCCGTAACTATTGTCATTACCACTACTAATATTATTGTACTTTTTGGTTAGAGAAAGTATAGGGGTTGTGGCAGCCTATTGGAAACGCCCCTGTATGTCAATCTGTTGGACGGAGGTTCGAGACACGATTAAGCTCGAGAGTTTCTAGTAGTGTCTACATCACCATCGTTGCAGGGGGTGGGGGAGCCTATACAGTAAATCTACCTACTGAGACATCAGCAGCCATTACCTGGCCCTTCCTGGTCCTAGCTGGATGGAGAAGGTGCATGAGCGCTGATCGTGTGTATATGGTCAGTCTCCAGAACACTGTCCTATCCCTTACAGAGAATTATTATTGACTTTATAATCCTTATTATCATAATCAATATTATCATAATCATCATTACTGAGGTGAAGATCCAGCCAATCGTATCCCAAGCAAACCGAGGACTGAAGAAGGTACCAGCGCTCACTACCCGAGGCAAGTGTCATCACCAAGGCAAAGGTATAATGCGGTAACAGCACAAATCAATACCTTCAATACAAACTCGAGTTGACAAGCAACCGAAGGCAGACACTTGGCAGTGTTCTTTCGATATTAGCAATAGTTTATCGTCTTGTTTATTTGTTACAGTGGATAACTTGCTATTCGTGTAGGTTATATACACATAATCAACCACAATAAATAATCATAGTGTATATTCACTTGTGATAATATGGAGACATTTGGGAGTACAGTAATAAAACCACATTGAAAATACCTGAAATAAAACAATTGCTTTTAAAAGAAATCCCATCCTGTGTTTACGATCATATGTCATCCTTACTAAAGTAGGTCATCATTTGTAAAGAAAACAATACAGTAAACAGAAAACCCCTGACGAAGACAACACAACGGTATATCTATAGAAAAAGAAAATACAAATTATAAATAATTAAGAGGCAATTTTGATATGCCACATAAAATCCTGCGAACTCTATATCTAAAAAAAAAAAGTAGGTCACGAGGTTTTAATTCACGCACAAATTATCATACAGAATTTTCAATAATTGCCGAAAGGAATAAAAAATAAAATTTTAGAGGGATTTTACAGGTTGCCTAAGTATTCAATAAATAATCCTTAAGATAAGGTGGACCACCTGTGCGGGAACTGAGTGGCGCATATAGGAGGGGAATGAGGGAGGAGGGAGTTCGGCATGACTGAACGTGGGTGTGACAAGAGTCGAGGTTAGGCATAAGGGCCTGCCTTGGGTGTGTAGTGCCTTGGAGAGGGAATGTTGAGCTATACGCCAATATTGATCGGAGCCCCTATAATTGGAGTAATTCAATTACATGTGTTGCTTTATTGCCTTGGTTAGGTCTTGGATGACAGACTGGAACATTATGGGCATGAAAGAAATTATTAATAGACTCAATGTAATTCTATTCCAACTTTGTATAAACACCTGCGTTTTCCTATGTATTAAGTCCTTCAAATATAGATATATATATATATATATATACACACACAGTATATATGTGTGTGTAAATATATATATATATATATGTATATATATATATATATATATATATATGTGTTATTATTATTATTATTGTTATTATTATTATTATTATTATCATTATTTTTATTATTATTTGATAAGTTACAACCCTAGTTGGAAAAGCAGAATGCTATAAGCACAAGGGCTCCAACAGGGAAAATAGCATATTAAGGAAAGGAAACAAGGAAAATATTTCACAATAAAATAAATATCACCAATATAAACTATATAAACTTTAACAAAACAAGAGGAAGAGAAATAGAATAGTGAGCTCAAGTGTACCCTTAAGCAAGAGAACTCTAATCCAAGAAAGTGTAAGACCATGGTGCAGAGGCTATGGCACTACCCAAGACTAGAGAACAATGGTTTGATTTTGGAGTGTCCTCCTCCTAGAAGAGCTGCTTACCATAGCTAAAGAGTCCCTTCTACCCTTACCGAGAGGAAAGTGGCCACTGAACAATTACAGTGTAGTAACCCCTTGAATGAAAAAGAATTGTTTGGTAATCTGTGTTGTCAGGTGTATGTGGACAGAGAAGAATATGTAAACAATAGGCCAGACTATTCGGGTTGTGTGCGTAGGCTTAGGGAAAATAAACCGTTCCCAGAGAGAAGGATCCAATGGGGTACTGTCTGTCTAGTCATAGGTCCCCATAACTCTCTAGCGGTAGTATCTATATAGTATATATAGGTATGGTAAATATATATATATATATATATATATATATATATAACAGAACTGAATTCATTGGAATTCGCTGAATCATTCGAAAATTAGTATTCAGTTTCCATGGTAGATATTATCTGACAATTCCTGGCCTTAGTACCAGATGTTTTTGATGACACGAGTTCTCCAAAATGATAATGGTCATACCCAGGATCTACATCAATGCATCATCATCATCATCAGCCGTTATTAGTCCAATGCAGAACAATGGCCTCAGACATGTCCTTCCACTTGCGCATGTTTATGGTCTTTCTGTGCCAGTCTACACCCATGAACTTTCTTATTTCGTCAATCCATCGTTTTCTCTTCCTTCTCCTGCTTTCTTTTTTTCTACAATCTCTAGGGACCCATTCAGCTATTCTTTATGTCCATTTATTATATGTCCTGCCCATGTCGATTTCTTTTTCTTATATGTTGTTAGAATATCCTCCACTTTAGTTTGCCCTCGTATCCAAGTTGCTCTTTTCTGTCTCTCAGTGTTAATCCCATCATTATTCTTTCCATATCTCTCTGAGTTGTAACCAGCTTATGTTCTGAGGCTTTAGTAAGGCTCCCAGTTTCTGATGTATAAGTTAATAATGGTAGGACCATCTCATTAAATATATTTTTACATTTCATAATCTCATTTTGTATGTCCTAAATACGCACATTCATTAACAATCTCTAGAGGTTCGTCCTTAACTCTTATTTGTTGTCTCTGCATTTTCATTCTCAGTTTTATTCATATTCATTTGCTGTCCTATATTTCTGCTTTCTCTATTCAAATTTTCTATCATCTTTTGTAATTCCTCACCTGATTCACTAAACTAGTATATCATCTGCAAATCTTAAATCGTTAAGATATTCCCAATAAATATCAATTCCTAAATTTTCCCAATCTAAATCCTTATAAAACTTCTAGGCATGCTGTGAACAATTTAGGAGAGACAGGGTCTCCCTGTGTAATTTGTTTCTCTATCGGAATTGCTGAACTTACCATAGAGACATCTTCAAGTGTTCTAACATTAGATTCTCCTATTCCTTGTTTTCGAAGGGATTTCATTACTGCTGATGTTTTGACAGGATCAAAAGCTGTCTCATTATCTATAAATGCCATTCATAGTGGTTTGTCCTACTCTGCGGATTTTTCCATTTATTGGTTAATTACATGGATATGGTCAGTTGTTGAAAACCTGCTTCTAAAGCCTGCATGTTCTCTTGGTTGATTAAAGACTAGCAGTCTTTCTATTCAGGCTAATATGATCCTTGTAAATAATTTAGATATTACAGAAAATAAACTTAATGGGCGGTAATTTTAAAGGTGTTTTGTCTCTCCCCTTTTGTGAATTAATATATTGATGAAGTTTTTCCAGTCTGTAGGTATAGCATTCTTGCAGACATTTGGTGCATAGCTGTCTCTGATTATGTGATCACTTTAATTACGATACACAACTTCTCAAAAATAAGAATATTAATATTTTAATGATTACGAGACTTGTGTGGGGG
>NC_090767.1:30456421-30481627 GCF_036898095.1 Palaemon carinicauda
TAATGGTGCAGTACCCATTTGATACGTGAACAGCATGACCGTCCACATCCAACCAGGCAGCCACTAATCACCAATACCAAGAAAAAAAGCTACCAATTTACGCGATTCAACCTAGTAAATACAGACTCAAAGAAGCTATGTTTACCCATAAATGTTACAATGTGGGTCTGTATCTCTCTTCATACAAGAGAACAATACACCATCTAAAGCCCGACCAAACTATCAGAAGCACGAAGAAGGTAATATCGTCGTAAGGAAAGGAAGAATTACGAACAATAAATGGCTTTCTGTCATTGCCACCTTACCTTGAATGCCCTTATGCAAAGTTAACCCATTGCATGAGTGACCTTTGCGTCCAAGAGAAGGATTCCTATTGGAGTGGGAAGAGGAATGGGTTGGGCGTAGGAGTCTTTTGTAACCTGAGGACACTTCATCCCACACGTGAGGAGAATGATTGTAGTTCCGGGAAAAACATCTACTATTTGTTTGTCTTAAATAGTTGATGCATTTATACCTGTATAGTGATTTCGACTGTGCTGCACTCAGTCTTTGTTTCTTTAAAATTCTTAATACTTCCCTTGCTGACGAAGTATTGCACCACAGTATGTCAGTGGATGGTAGCCTATCACAGTGTTCATAATTGAGGCTTCTAAAACCACATGGTACTTCCCACCATATTTAAAAAGAGATGGGCAAGGGAAGAGGAAGAGAAGGAGTGGGACAATTTTCATGCATTCACCTCCTACATTTTCCCCTTTCCCTTCGCCACCCTTTCCTTGCTCCTCTCCCCCCTTCCCCGTCTTTCCAGGAACCTTCTCCCTCTGCTTCTTTTTTACTCCTGCCCTCGTCTCCTCCTCCTTCTTGCCCCCCCTCCCCTCCTCTTCGATATTTCCTTGCCACTTACCTTCCTCTCCTCATCTTTACTCCTCCCCTTCCTTTTTATTTACCTCTTGTGAATTTGTATTATTTCGATTATTATTTCATTTAATAAAATAATTGTGTTATTAGATGTGTTATTTTATTTGTATGTTCTTGTGAAGTTGGCACTTCTGCGGCGCTGGTCACTCGGTCAAAAGGTCGTTGGTTTGGCGGTTCTTTAGAGATTTGGAGGATTTTATGTGGCTGGTTTTTGAGGTTGTTGTTTTGGCAGTTGTTTAGAGCTTTGGAGAATTTTGTCATAGGTTTTTGAGGTTGTTGTTTTGGCAGTTGTTTAGAGATTTGGAGGATTTTGTCATTGGCTTTTGAGGTTGTTGTTTTGGCAGTTGTTTAGAGCTTTGGAGAATTTTGTCATAGGTCTTTGAGGTAGTTGTTTTGGCAGTTGTTTAGAGATTTGGAGGATTTTGTCATTGGTTTTTGAGGTTGTTGTTTTGGCAGTTGTTTAGAGCTTTGGAGAATTTTGTCATAGGTTTTTGAGGTTGTTGTTTTGGCAGTTGTTTAGAGCTTTGGAGAATTTTGTCATAGGTTTTTGAGGTTGTTGTTTTGGCAGTTGTTTAGAGATTTGGAGGATTTTATGTCACCGGTTTTTGAGGTTATTATTTTAGCAGTTGTTTAGAGATTTGGAGGATTTTATGTCATTGGTTTTGGAGGTTGTTGTTTTGGCAGTTGTTTAGAGATTTGGAGGATTTTATATCATTGGTTTTGGAGGTTGTTGTTTTGGCAGTTGTTTAGAGATTTTGAGGATTTTATATCATTGGTTTTGGAGGTTGTTGTTTTGGCAGTTGTTTAGAGATTTTGAGGATTTTATATCATTGGTTTTGGAGGTTGTTGTTTTGGCAGTTGTTTAGATATTTTGAGGATTTTATGTCACCGGTTTTTGAGGTTATTATTTTAGCAGTTGTTTAGAGATTTGGAGGATTTTATGTCATTGGTTTTGGAGGTTGTTGTTTTGGCAGTTGTTTAGAGATTTTGAGGATTTTATGTCATTGGTTTTTGAGGTTGTTGTTTTGGCAGTTGTTTAGAGATTTGGAGGATTTTATATCATTGGTTTTGGAGGTTGTTGTTTTGGCAGTTGTTTAGAGATTTTGAGGATTTTATATCATTGGTTTTGGAGGTTGTTGTTTTGGCAGTTGTTTAGAGATTTGGAGGATTTTATATCATTGGTTTTGGAGGTTGTTGTTTTGGCAGTTGTTTAGAGATTTGGAGGATTTTATGTCATTGGTTTTGGAGGTTGTTGTTTTGGCAGTTGTTTAGAGATTTGGAGGATTTTATATCATTGGTTTTGGAGGTTGTTGTTTTGGCAGTTGTTTAGAGATTTTGAGGATTTTATATCATTGGTTTTGGAGGTTGTTGTTTTGGCAGTTGTTTAGAGATTTGGAGGATTTTATATAATTGGTTTTGGAGGTTGTTGTTTTGGCAGTTGTTTAGAGATTTGGAGGATTTTATATCATTGGTTTTGGAGGTTGTTGTTTTGGCAGTTGTTTAGATATTTTGAGGATTTTATATCATTGGTTTTGGAGGTTGTTGTTTTGGCAGTTGTTTAGAGATTTTGAGGATTTTATATCATTGGTTTTGGAGGTTGTTGTTTTGGCAGTTGTTTAGAGATTTTGAGGATTTTATATCATTGGTTTTGGAGGTTGTTGTTTTGGCAGTTGTTTAGATATTTTGAGGATTTTATATCATTGGTTTTGGAGGTTGTTGTTTTGGCAGTTGTTTAGAGATTTTGAGGATTTTATATCATTGGTTTTGGAGGTTGTTGTTTTGGCAGTTGTTTAGAGATTTTGAGGATTTTATATCATTGGTTTTGGAGGTTGTTGTTTTGGCAGTTGTTTAGATATTTTGAGGATTTTATGTCACCGGTTTTTGAGGTTATTATTTTAGCAGTTGTTTAGAGATTTGGAGGATTTTATGTCATTGGTTTTGGAGGTTGTTGTTTTGGCAGTTGTTTAGAGATTTTGAGGATTTTATGTCATTGGTTTTTGAGGTTTTTTTGGCAATTGTTTAGAGATATAGAGGATTTTAAGTCATTGGTTTTGGAGGTTGTTGTTTTGGCAGTTGTTTAGAGATTTGGAGGATTTTATGTCGCTGGTTTTAGAGGCTGTGGTTTTGGCAGTTGTTTAGAGATTTGGAGTATTGTATATGGTTGGTTTTTGAGGTTGTTGTTTTGGGGTGATTTGGAGTGCTGTATATCATTGAATTTTTCGTTTCTGGTTCGTCTTCTTTACTGTGATTTGCAAATATATTACATCTGTTTTCCTTGTTACTCCTTCCGTGACCCTTCGCCTCTTCCTCCTTGTTCCTTGCCCCTTCACTTTCCTTGTTACCTACCCTCTTTCTAAGATTGAACCACAAATAGAGAAACTTAGCCTCATGATCCAGGCCCAGAGCTCCCAATAAAATCAGTTTACCATGTCACATAAAACCTGTATATATACTTTTAGTTTTTTTTTGTGGAATGTGAAAAAATATTATTCCAGAAGTGGGGGTTTCTGATTTATATTAAGCCTTAAAATTTATAATGCTATAATAAAATTTAATGATGTTAGTTTTGTCTTTTCCAAACTTATAGTGCCCCTCTTTTAGAAGAATATTTACTGTCCCTTACTTTTACAGCCAACAATTAGTAATATATAATCATACTTATACAACTAAACTAGTGGGGTCACAGTCATGGCTTGAGGTGCATGATTGGGGTCGCCTGAAAAAAAGGTTGGGAACCACTGCTGTAGGACATACCATACTAATTTTTCACCGTGCTGCTCCCTATGTCTAAGACACTTCCCTGTGAATTGTTGGTTTGAGATTAAAAAGTAGGACCATATTTTTTTTAATGATATATTCATCATTTGAGACACTGTGTTAATCATATACGGATTACTGACTGGGTGTCCACCCCATAGATACGTACAAATAGAAGGCTACACGTGCACAAATTACAGACTAAAAACAGGAGAGAAAGAATATAGCTAGAAAAATAATAATAGGTTCAAAGTGGTAAAAAAAAAAGAGTATCTGTATGCTTAGTAGGATAAAAGAAGGGAATACAAAAGTGGTGAGACAAGGAAATGAAAAGTTGCTGTTTATACAAGATAATGATTCAGATTTGTGGATTTGGACTACATAGCGAAGAGCTGGAACCTGTGATGTCCTTCAATGTCCAATTGCAACTCAGGAAAATCCTAATTCACACAATAGAGTAAAGTTTATAGAGGCTGGACAGCAAAATGGAAGAAATGAAGCAGTAATGGAGGTAAAGTAAAAGGATATAAGTAGCAAATGCGCCTAGGAGACACAAGAGAGCTACAAAGACCTTTTGGCAATTCTTACAGTATACCGCATGAGGGACGCTGTTAGCATTAATCTCCCTGAGATATTACTGATGCCTAAGATAGTTAATGGTGGTGTATGGTTCGAGTGACCAGTTCCTGGTGAATAGAGAAAGTCTTTGACAAAAGGAAGTGGAGAGATGAATAATGGTTTCTTAAATAAAAGTAATGATAGAAGCATGTGTATTTGTTATAGGAACACTGCTCAGTATATCAAGGAAAGTGCATGGTAAGATTTCCAGTGTGAAAGACAGTTAATAGGAGTAACAGCGAAAGAAGAGTGTGGGTTTAGAAGTGGAAGAGTGAATGAATCCAGAGTTTGCTATGAAATAGTTTAAATATCTGCAGTATGCTAGGACTTGGAAAGGCTGGTGATATGATAGATATAGTGACAATGTACAAGGTGTTTTGGGATGCATGGTATAGAAAGTAAGTTGAAAGAGATAGTTTTGAATATGGAAGTGACAGGTTTTCTGTAATTTACGGTAAAAACGTAGGTTTGTTGGAGCTACAAGAATGTTTAATATTTTTGGGAGGGAAAAAGATGTTACTTAAAAAAAGAAATGTGGGAAGCTTGAAATTGAACACCAAAGTCCTTTTGACAAAACTCATGACCGGAAAGAACCTACTTTCTTCAAATGAGTTCATTAAGTAAAATGCTGTACCTAACTTAAGGTTTCAATGCACTTATACTTTTATGCAGTCCTCAAATATGCATATTTTATTACCTCAGGGGGAATTCAGTACTATGCGCATGGAATGTTAAGGTAATATGCTGCTCTGGTATTCGGTTACTCATCGAATCGTCTATATTTTGCATAAGAACTCAACAAGTGTGTCCACTTCAGTTGAGGCCAAAGTCTGAGTAGTTTGGTTCCCCAGTCTATAAATATAAACTAAGTGCCACTATTACAAAAACTGAGACTAAAGGGTCACGTCTAATGGGAGGTATCTGAAATAAACTTTAGCCCTTAGCCAACGAAGGAGTTTAAGTTGATTTGGCTTGATATCACAGCTCATTCCAACTTTAAAACTGATGATTTAACAAAGTTCCATGATCTATATGGTCAAATATACCTAGATAAACCTTTAAGCATAGAAATTTTAACTAATCAAGGTGAAATCATTATACAGATTAGAAAATCTACCCAAACGATATAAGAAAGTTGAAGAAAATCCTAAAGACTTCTGATTAGTAACCCTACTATTCCTCACATTACAATGAATAGTAAGTTATTTGAGACTATGGAATCTTCAGTGGACATTCTTCCCTATATTTGTCAGCTGGGGCCACATCTTGATAAATTAGTTTCGTGCTTCATGGACATAAAAAGTCACATATGACATTTGCTAATAGTTTGAGTGAAGACTCGTAGGTAGAACAGGAACGTTTAAAAAATAAACATGTCTAGGGTCCTTTCAACAAATGTCAGAGATATTGCGGCTATTCAACAGTGTGTTTAGAACACATCAGCAATGCTCATTCATTTGCAGCTCCAAGGTAGCAGAGAAGTTTAGCTTTAAAAACTGAGATAGGTACATCTAGAGACAGGAATTCCTGGCACACCTTGCTCTGACGAAGCGCATCCTGTCAACACCCCTACTGCACAGCAAGTTCCTTTGAGCAGCCTTGGCCCATCATCTTGGGCATCTATTTCTTACAATATTGGCTTGGTTATACGCTGCACAGTAAGGGTGAGAACGCGTCCACTTCCTCAATGTGCTATGAATTCGTATCCATCTGTACCTTGAAGCCATCAAAACCAGTTCTGATAATGTTTGATATGAATACTGCCTTGAAAAAAGATAATCATTTGATAATGGATATTTTTTAAGATACCAAATAAAGGAGATTTAACCGATTCCAAATTTTCGAATTCATTTACAAAATATATTGTTATTTATGATGTTTTAGAGATCTAATTTGGCGTACCATTGAGTAGTCCACAGGGAGTTTTGAAGTACCAAGTTATAGGATATGATCAAATTCAAAACTTAAGAGAATAAAATATGCAGATGATATTTAAGAGATCTAGATAGCGTTAGTGGAAGGTTTAGTTAGTGTTGTATGCAACAAAACTAACTTCTTATTGATTAATTGATCTCATACCATCCTCTCACCATATGCTTCAACATGGACGACTACTTATTGCTATGGGTATTTAAGACTCAGTGGCTGTTCTTTTTTTTTTTTGTACTTACAGCTTTATTCTATAAATCCCTTTAGTATTGCCAAGAAAGGTGATGATCGCGAGGCTTCCTAATGAAACATCTATTGAGATGATAAGGGAAACGGGTAAAAGTTAATTAAAATACCAATACTTCACTACTATTTTCCTGCTTGGATGTTAGGTTTTATAGAAACTTCATATTCAACCCAAGATTGCTCGGAATGGAAGTCTCTTTGTTCCTAACAATGGTGATTAACCATTCTGAAAAAGACCGCTATGTTTACCAAAAGAATCCTTCTTCCCAATTTTATATAATTTCTCAAATAAGGGATTTCAATTGGTACCCTTAGCGCTGCAGCCAATACGGCATCTTGGAAGGCATGGCCATGAAACCTTAGCAATAGATTAAAAAGTGGGGAGAGACGTTACACAGACTTTTTAGTAATGGTGCACCGTAGGCACTAGAGCCCCTACGGACGAGTTTCGAATCATTACTGCTAAAAAATAAAACCATCTACCTGGAAGTGATATCTGTTCATAAGTTGTGGGAAATTGCATCAATGGCCACATATCCATTTATTGCTTTATGAGTTATCTTCCATGACTTTCATTTATAGTAACAACAATAACAATAGATCTATCCGTCTCAGGAATATACTATGTTACTAGTGGAGCTCCTTGAAAGATTAAGCGTCAGCTCGTTTACACACACACATTATATATATATATATATATATATATATATATATATATATATATATATATATATATGTTTTTTCAAAAAGGCCCATAAAAGAAACACAGGAAATATGAATAAATCACACTATATTTCGGTCAATAAACATCGACCCTCTTCAGGATGTAGAGTAAAAGTAAGGAATACAGTGGAGAGTGACGGTTTATATATGAAAGCAAAAGGGTATATATATATATATATATATATGTATATATATATATATATATATACATATATATATAAATATATACATATATATAAATATATATATATATATATATATGTACAGTATATATATATATATATATATACATACAGTATATAAATGTATATATACATATATATATATATATATATACATATATATATAAATACATATATATATATATATATATATGTATATATATATATATATATTTATATATATGTATATATTTATATATATATATATATATATGTATATATATATATATATATATACATATATATATATATATATATATACATATATATATATATATATACATATATATACATATATATATATATATATATATATATTACAGATGTAATCTTCCTCAGCACGAAGATAAGTCAATATATAGTAGTCTACATAAGGAAAATTGAAAGTTGTGTATATGTAGAAATGCTCAACAGTTTCGTCCGCCAATGGACCTCTTCTTGGAGCGTTTATTATACAAAGAAAAATTACACACGTTTGTACATACAGGAAAGGCTTCAAATTATAAAAAAAAAACAAAGATATAATTATACTATTACTACCCAACAGGCAAAAGTCACTTAACATGGGGATAAAACTAGTAAAAGTTGAAATTACAAATTAACATGAAAACAAGTAATGGGATGTTTGACAAGCACCCAAGTAAATAAAACAAGCCAAAAAAGAAAGAACTATTGAAAAACATTTTCAAGTTTGTATTGACACTTTATACTGTGTAAGATAAAAGGATCCAATTTATATATGCTTAGAGATAAATTAAAATTCTTATTCCTACTATAAGATATACATGCTGATTCAATGACATTCCTCTCTATAAAATCAGTATTCTTGAACAAAATTTGTGACTGTTGCAAATCTACTGGATAACTACATATATTATTATGTATACAAATGGCATTACTTTTGTTGTTTGTTCTCATATTATACTTATGGTTTAAAAATCGCTTATCTAATGATTTTCCAGATTGTCCAATATAAAAATGTCAACATAAACATGGTATCTTATAAACTATACCCTCATCACTGTTAGGTGTGTTGCAAATCAGATTTCTGCCAATAGTATTGCGATAAGAAAATACAGTATGTACAAACGTGTTTAATATTTCTTTGTATAATAAACGCTCCAAGAAGAGGTCCATTGGCAGACGAAACTGTTGAGCATTTCTACATAAACACAACTTTCAATTTTCCTTATGTAGACTACTATATACGTATATATATATATATATATATGTGTGTGTGTGTATATATATATGTATATATATATATATATATATACATATATGTGAATGTATATATATATATACATATATGTGAATGTATATATATATATATATATATATGTATATGTATATATATATATATATATATATATATATATATATATATATATATATATATATATAGATATATACACACACATATATATACATATGTATATATATGTAAACGCAGGGAAGTTTCACGCAGGGAAATTTCACTCAGGGAAATTTCACTCAGGGAAATCTCACTTTTCCCTGCGCAACTTTGAATGACTATTCGTGGTAAATCCAAAATTTGTAATTAAATTTCGGTCACTAATAGAGGTGTACACGTTATAAAATAATAAGAAAATTAAAATGAGGAAGTTTCCGTCAGAAACAATAATTATGGATACACCTTTTATATGTTAGTAACAAAGAAAACAAAAGAACCATCGGTCCATCTCCCGCCACCCCTCTGTCAAGCGCTTGGGAAAGCGGCAGGTGGGTCTTTCGAAGAGTGTTAACCGTCGAGAGCAAACGTTTTTGAGAGAATCCACATCGAAGACTTTAAGATGGAATTATAATATAAGGTAAGCATCATAGTGTTCTGAGATTTAGAGACGAAAAAGGGTTGTCAGGGTTGCTGTTTAAATAACAATAGCTAGTAGGGTTGCTAATATGATGAAATATAGACACATGAAATAAAGTGAGGGGTAGGCTTGTCTTAACGGTGACGTACCCTCGGCAGGGACTTACCCGCGGCCCATTTAGGGGACAGAGCTGGACGGTCTTTGCAGTGGACACAAACGAAATTGTAAGTAAGAGATGTTATCAAGAGGTCTTTACAATTTAAGGAGGGAAAATAGAGCTCGTAAGGGATTAAGCTAGATAAAATATGCCACAGATCGAATAACTATTTAGTGAAATTCTCTCATGAGTTAATGATGTCTATTAATACTTAGTGCTTATTTCTTAAAGAGTCGATATAGAAGAACCAAGGGATTCACCCACCTAGTATTACGAATTTTGTAATCAAGTTATTATACTAGAGGTCTTTATTGGAAATATTAATTAAAATGTGTAACATGCAAGAAATAGAATACAAAGGAATCACAATTAATGAAATTATAGCAGTAGAGGTTTCCAATAATGTTGTTTGAAATGTGTAGAGAATAGGGTTTTTCTTTAGATAATTTTTTTTTTGATTAATTGAAGAATTGTCACCATATGAATTTCTCATTGTATGTAATTTTTCCAGTGACCTTCGACTAATTAAAGAAACTTGAAAATGTCGACGAGTACTAAATAACCCAGAAAAAAGAGCCCCCTCGGGCAAGAGTCAAATTTTCGTCCCTCCTTTTGTGGTACAGCGTGGGTGGAAGTCTGAAGGAGCACGTGGTCCCTCTGGAAAGCTGAGAAAAATAACAAATCGTCTGCCGACATCGTGCAACAAGCTAAGTGGAAGGAAAAAGTTATATAATGGGCGCAATTAGGTATTGTCTGCTTTGTTTAAGGTGTTGCTGTCAACACGAGTGAAAGATTTCATTCACAGGACCCAGATTTATGAGGGTATTAAATGTTCCCAAGTTGCAAGGCGTGATTATCTGATTAATATTTAAGATGTTGATGAAGTTCATCGAGGAAATTGTCCTGTAGTGTAATATTTTTTGGAGTGACAATTGTTTTGTTTTTTCTTATGACAGAGGAGTTGATGTTTAATTAAAAATAGCATGGAAATTTTGCATTTGAACTTGAGTAGTTTATTTGTAAGGCAAATATCTCGAGGGTGAGCAGGAACAGATGTGTGTAGTGCATTAAGACTTAGAGAAAGTCAGAATGTTGTGTTCTCAGGTCATTATTCATGTATTTTGAGTTGATTTAGTAATATCTGATCGTCGAGGGAAACCTTGTGGAATTTTATAATGTGGTCCCTTGGTTCTGTATTGGTTTGGGTATAATCGTCTATAGGTCCTCATAACTGGTTTAGGTTAATGGTATCACAGGTTTGCTTTAATACATAAGTTTATTCTGTGTGTGGCATGAAAATATTTCTTGGAAGGTCCAATTTAGAACCCATTCAAATGAGAACTTAGCACGTAACATTACGGTTACCCAATTTAACTTTACTAATTTTTGGATTATCTATATGAAGAAACCATTTCCAACGTCGGTTACGGGCGCTGTAATCCTAAGCCAATGGTCACTAGAGTTCTCAGTTTGACAGCTGTTAGTTTGCTGCATGCTGCATGGTATTAGAACTTAGGCATAACAAGGAGGGGTTTAGTTATTTCATAGAAGTTATTTCAGGTAAATGCTGGGATATGTCAAATAGAAGCTATTTCAGGTAGGAGTTCTTTCAGGTAAAGGCTGGGATATGTCAAATAGAAGTTATTTCAGGTAGGAGTTCTTTCAGGTAAAGGCTGGGATATGTCAAATAGAAGTTATTTCAGGTAGGAGTTTTTTCAAGTAAAGGCTAGGATATGTCAAACAGAAGTTATTTCAGGTAGGAGTTATTTCAGGTAAAGGCTAGGATATGTCAAATAGAAGTTATTTCAGGTAGGAGTTCTTTCAGGTAAAGGCTGGGATATGTCAAATAGAAGTTATTTCAGGTAGGAGTTCTTTCAGGTAAAGGCCGGGATATGTCAAATAGAAGATCTTTCAGGTAGGAGGCTGGGCCACGAGACATTGATACATTTAGGGACAGTCTCTAGGCTTAGAGGATTTAGGCAGTCGCAACATAGGTACTGTTGGTGGTCTTCATTGAGTAGTGCAGGTTCTCGGCCACTCATCGGTTAGGTCAGCTACGATTCAACTAGGGAATTTTGTTAGCTCATAGGGAGTCCCGGAACGGGGCCTAGGAAAATGGAGACCCTAAAGGTTGCGCAATTGAGAGAGGAGTTGGAAGTTAGAGGCCTCCCAAGAGGAGGGAACAAGTCTGAATTGTGTCAGCGTCTAAGTGAAGCCCTAGAGAAGGATGGCGTAGAGGTACAGGAGTTTTTGCGGGGACTTAAGGTTAGGCAGGAGAGTGGGGTTAATCAGGGCCATAAGGTAGGTGAGTGCACTGAACAGTCCAGGGAAGAGGAAGGACATTTAAATTTGGGGGATAGCGCATCAGTCATTGGTATGCAATCTGTTGCTTCCGGGAGATCTCAGCGGTCGCGCGCGAGTTCTACTGGGAGCAGACATGCAGTATTAGCTGCTTCTAGAGCCAGGTTGGCAGCACAATTACGGGCGATGAAGGAGATAGATGCCATAGAGCGAGAGGAAGCAGCGCTAAAGGCTAGGAGGGAGAGGGTCGGTTTAGAGGCAGAATTAGCTGGAGTGGAGGCAGAGGAGAAGGCCCTGAGAGAAGTCAGAGTAAAAGAAAAGGAAATAACTCACCTCCCTAGGGTAAGAGAACACACAAGCCCTAATGTAAGCGGGAGTGAGAGACCCATGCATTTGAATACGGAAGCGCCCGAGATTGGGTTAAGTGGATGCCGTTGCTCGGGCGAGAATGACCAAAGGGACTTGAGCAATAGGGAAGTCATGCAGGCGCTAATCTCTTGCAACCTTAAAAGCTTGATGCCCAAGCAGGATATAGTTAAGTTTGATGGGGATCGTACAAAGTATTTTAAGTTTATTCGCTCATTTGATGAAGTCTTTAGTAGCCAGTTGACGAATGAGGGAGGTGAAGTTATTCACATCTGTGCACCAGTCTACCCACTTCTGTTTCTTGACTTCAGTGTTTTGTCACTTCCATCAGTGTTGTGGTGTTTAAATAGTTTGTGCACCTAGTTTACTTGTTTGTTCATTTCTTTATTCGCCGAGTTATGATACCACACGTCTTTGTGATTATTTTTCGGGAGTTTCTTTTCTTGCATAGAGCTATTTTTAGCTTCGTTTAATTGGCTGGTAAAGTTGAGTAATATAAGGTCAGGGTCCACGGGGGGGGGGGGGGGGGGAAGGGTTTCTCTAAGTATATGTTGGCCCAATTTGACATGTGTCTTTGAAATAGCTCCCACTTGGCAAAATTAGGATTCTTTCTGCATGGAGGTGTTTGCACTTCAGGAAGTTGTTAAAATTTTATGGAAAAAATAATGCTAAGTGGTTGTCAGCAGCTCTTTGTTATCACCACGACCCTGGTCGGAATAGCGGCAGTGACGACGATAGTGCACCCTTATTGGATAAGTGGGAGTGACCTCGGGCTATCACCCAGATTAGTGATACCCTCGGGCTATCCGCCTGCAATTATGAAAGTTCACCCCTGCTCAGAAAACTCTTTGGACTTAGAAATAAGGCTTTAGGTTCTCTGAAAAAGTGACACTTTTGTGAACTATGTTTAAGCTCCTGCTGTATGTTTGCCTGTCCCCTGGGACTGGCAAATGGCAGGTTAGGATACTCCCTCCTCTCCTGAGAGGTGGGGGCCTACCTCTGGGACCCCCTCCCCTTCCGATCCCTGTCGAAAAGGAGAGAGGGGCTCTGATTTTTATTTCACAGAGGAACAGAATAAACTGCAGAAGATACACTCTCCAGAGTGCTGTGACGATAAAAGCAGCGATGGTAGTGACATTCCTGAGATCAGTGAAGACAGTAAAACCGATGAAGCAAGGAGAACAGATAATTTGCAGTTGGACCTCAAACTTGTGCTAGGAGAGGCATCCTAGGATGGGCCAGCAGATGTACCTATGGCGCCGGATGAGGAAACCTAGGTACCACGGGAGGATCACAAAGGTAATGAGATTTCCAGCGAAACTGAGTTAGGTCCACACTACCAGAGTTTTTTTCCTAAGCAAGGGTACTGGTAGGAATTTTGACACCCATTTGAACCCTATAGTGCTTTCGAAGAAAAAGAGATATTACGTAAAAATTTGAATCCTCCTGTCAAATTAGAATTAGCCACTACCCATCTTGGGGAAATTTGAGTAACTGCAAAGAATAGTAATGCTTTAGGTCTAAATGCAGGTGACCCACGGTACATCAGATTCATTTTTTTTTTTTGAGAACAGAACAAGGTCCAAAATTATTAATGCATACAGTGTAAAGCAAATAAATGAGGTAGAAGGCTGCATTAACGCTGAACACCAAATGAGAGGTGAGGTACCAACCACCATTATAAAATGGAGGTACAAGGGGGCTATCACCCCACAGAGGATTGACTGAGTTTTTTTGGGTGAAGTACAATGTTAAGGATTCATAGCCCCTCCCCGAAGGTGTTACAATTGCCAGAAATATGGCCATCACAGCAATGAGTGCAAGAGCAGAGCCAGGTGTAGCATTTGTTAAAGAAGACCCAAATACCCCAACTGTGGGGAAAGAAACCATGCATGGAACAAGCGGTGTCACACTCGACTTTTCATTCTTTCCATAAAGGACCTCTCATTCAGCTCCCTCGTGCTAGGTCCACTCAGCGACGACAGGCTGGACCCCACATTGGAACTCAGGGTGAACAACCCCCTCAAAGTAGGCCCTAGGTCAACGGACTACCTCCCTCCCTCAAACAGAGGAAGTTACTCAGTCATACTTGATGAGGCTGAGTTTGAATCAAGCTAACAGTCAGGCTCACAGTCATCTCCCTCCCCCTACCCCTTAAAACCCACCCTCATATGTCTTGACAGCCCTTCCCCCCAGACTGCCCTCCGGTAGAACCCCTTGCTAGCAAATCCTCGGCAGCAGAAGGAGGACCTCTGGCCATTCAGTCTGTGATGGAAAACTTGTCAGTTGAATCAGTTGGTCCTCCTAAAACCACAACAGTGGATGTCATGGACACAATATCTTTGAAAGCTGCTCTTATTCAAAGGACAACGATCCTGGCAGAGGAACAGTGCATACTGGTGAAACATTTGATCAATAAACTGATGAACCTAATCACCTTATTCATTTCTGTGTTAGCAAGCAAACATGGACAGCTCGAGCTGTCAATCTGATTCAGAACTGGGCCTCTTTTTTAGAATAGAAGAAACATAAAAATTATCCAATGGAACATTCACAGAATTTGGAGCAAATGATCCCTCCTTCAGTCGCAAACTGAAACACTTAAGCCCGATGTTTTGCTGCTTCAGGGAACCGTATTTGGCAAGGCAGCCTCTTTTTTTTTAGGAACTATCCTATCTACAGTACCACTCACACAAAAAACACACGAGATCTTATGACTCTAGTTAAGAACACCATTCCCTCCCTCATGCTCCCTCCAACCCCTTGCAGAGACACGGAAACTTTGGCCCTTCAAATCACACTTGCGCAAGCAACACTCACCATACACAGCATTTATAAGAGCCTCAATAAGTCACTTAAAGCAGAGAGGGGGATTTTAAGGCATATCACCCTTTTCTTCCCTTCCAAACCATCAATCAGACTGGTCGCCACCTGTATACCCTCCTCTAAGAATTACCATATATATCCCTCCTTAACAACCCAGCCACCAGCACTCACATTGGAGGAGGTACCCTAGATCTCACTTTTGTCCACAGGCAACTGCTAAATGCATCACCCGGCAATTCCATCTCTAACTAGCCAGCGACCACTTTGCTCCCCTCATCACTCTACCCCTCCCTAAGCTCCTATCCATCCCTCCTCCAGCCCCTAAATGGAACGCTGGTTTTGCCAAGTGGGATGTCTTCGAGGGAAGTATGACCTCATGGGCAAAAAGGCAGTTGAAGAACCTCCATGAGGACCCCATTCCCATCCTTGATGAGTTCATATGGCAGCTGGTCGCTGCTGCAGATGCCTTCATACCAAGGAAACGGCAGCGCACCAACACCAATACTACCTACAAAGACACCTGGTACTATTGCCCAAGGATCAAGGAGATGAATAGGCGTGTCAACAAAGTCCACAAACTTTTCAAGCGTAACAGGACTGAAGATCTGCTTCATCTCTTGTGGGAAGTCGTTGCCCACTCACTTGAGGTTGCAAGAGAGGTCAAGTGGGAAATGTGGCTTTCGTGGTGCCGTGATATATCCAACCATAAATCCCTCAAGGCCATATGGTCCTGGTTTGCCAAATTAACAAGGAAAAACTAACTCAAGAATACACCCATACACCCTGCCCCTCAGGCAGAAGTAGACAGGATAGCTGCAAATTTTGCGGAGTGAAATAAATCCTTGATTAAATCTCAGCAGGAAAACAAGACTCAGGCAACAAATACTTTGGCCAGTCCGAATCAGTGTCAGAGATACCGCCTGCAATGTCCCTGCACACACAGACACCCCTACACTATTGAAGAGCTTAGCTTAGCACTTGCAAAATGTGAAAACATTGTGTCAGGAGTAGATAACATAACATATTACATGCTCAAGTACCTTGGTACCCCTGCCTCGCTAGTATACCTACAAATTATTAATTTCAATCACACGAAAAGGATTTGTTCACCACAGAGGAACAAACAAGACACAGCCCATGTTCCCAAACCAATTGGTCCTTAAACGACTCCAATGGGTAGTCGGCCCCTGCAAAACAGAATATATGCCTACACCAGTGGCATCGGAACCCAAGAGTGTATCTCTTATGTCATGGCAATGATCGACCACAAGAGCACTCATGTAATTTTCCTTGACCTTGATAAGGTCCTGAGGCTGTTCTAATGGTCCTAGTTTGGAAAGGAGTCAGAGGCCACCTCCTCTCATGGGCAAAACAGTAAACGCACAAGAGGGCTGCCGGAGTTATCTATTAAAGAGCCTCCTTCCCCTACCTTCCTTTTGAGAATGGCACTCCTCGGGGTGGCATTCTTATCCCATTCTTATTTCTTGTTCCCCTTTAAAACCTTCTGGATGAGGAGTACCCTGACAGTGTACAGGTATTTATATATGAAGATGATGTATGTATCGCAACCCTATACTCTGTCTTCTCCAAGCATCATAAAATGCAAATATCCATTGACATCATATATAATAAGGTTAAGGATATTGTTGTAGAAATCAACCGAAACACAACTGAAGCCATGGCAGTAAAGCATACGTATCCTCCTACCCCACTCCTCCTACTAGGCGCACCTATCAAGTGTGAAGATAATTATGTTATTTTTGGAGTAAATATCAATTTTAGGCTCACAGCTGGTCCCCCAGATAGAAATGTTGAAACTTAGAACTAAACCCCATATCTCAGCACTCAGAAGAATTATCTCCCTCAGTCAGGGTGCCTCTCATCCAATTCTTAGACTTCTATTTCAAGGCTGTACTCTCTCTTGTGGAATATGCCACCCCTTTGCTCACCTCTATCTTACCCACACACGAACAGGTGTTGGAAGTAATACAAAACAATGCAATGAGGATCATCCTGGGAGGCCCCAGGCAGACCAAGCTTTCTCTGCTCAGGTCTGAGGCTTAGCTCCTCCCTTTTGCCAACAAGACCAACATCCACAATAGTTCTATCATCATCAAAACCCTTAGAACTGGCAGGAAAAGACCTCTACAAAATAAAATCAGGCACATAATCCACCTGTCTGCTGAGCTTAATCGCCCCGGTTCCTATACGGGTAAAGTCATTACTACACCTAGAAAAGTTCAATTTCAGGATACCGTAGCTTCCCTTAGGAAAGAATCATGTAGATGAACCCACATGGGCCCCTTGCCCGATAGAGTATAATTATACATCCCTCCCAATCTCTAAAGCCATCTGCTCACCTGAAACAGCCTTCAGAGCTGAACTTCCTTCCCTTCAGAATTCTCTTGCTAATAATGTCTACTTCACAGATAGCTCCATTGCGAGGACTCTCTCAGCTGCTGCTGCTGCTGTATACTTCATAGCGTACTAGGCCAGTTGTAGACTATCAAACAGCGCTTCCACCCTAGAGACAGAGCATGTGGCAATCTTGAATGCCCTGGAACCATAAGCCTCTGTACAATGTCCAACCACTATCCACACCGACTAAATGGGCTCATTCACAGTCCTAAAGAACTCTAACATTAGAGAAAACACACTAATCATCTCTAAATCAGGCACTTAGCCCATGACCATTACCAGAATCACAGATGGGTAACTATCAACTGGATCCACAGTCATATCGGGATTCCGGACAATAAGCGGCTGACTGTCTTGCCAAGGGAGCCCTTGCAGTAGACACAATAAGTTTCCCCCTCTGCCCTCTCCTCAGCAGTTAAAGAAGTCAATCATCAGCCATCAGGCAGGCCCAGTTAAATTCCTCTCCGTCTGCCACCTGGTATACTAATGTTACCAATTTTGTTCAGCAGTGCCTTCCTAAAAACACCCACAGGCTGTTATCTGTCATAACCTACAGACTCAGACTGGGATACCCCTGCACCTGGGAGTTGATTGACAGAACAAATAGAAACTGCTCATACTGTGACCAACCTGCCGGCCTTCCCTTAGAACATTACCGAATTCAATATAATGAAACCTTCCCGCTCAGGCAGTCCCTCAACCCAATCCATCAGCTCACTCCCGTCCTTATAGCCAGGAACGTACTGGTAAACATACAAAAGTGTCAAGTTTTTTTTACACTCCTATCCACCACCAAGGTGACTACAGTACACTAAGACCTACATACCCTTCCCTATTCTTATCCACACCACTAGCCCGTTTGATTTCTACACTGCACACTCTACATGCTGCTTGACTGCGGTACCTCTCCCCTTCTATCAAATCACTCCTTCAACCCACATCAGTCCTCATCCCTTTCTAACCCACATGCTCAGCTGGTTAGGTGAACGAGGTCCTTCTCCCTCTCACTCATACTGCTTTCTTTTTCCTGCAACCCAGTCCCTATAACTCCACCTTAAGCTAGCTAGGGATTCGGCATCCCATCTTCAACCTACCACTAATAACCTCCAACTCCTCAACCAGTCTCTTCTCCTCACTGGGCCTTAGTACTGTCAGTCGTTTGTCTCCAAACTAAAAATTTTCTATTTCTCACTAGGGTAAATGCACTGCCAGACACCAAGCCTGGCTATTATCCTTGATCCCTTAATTACGCCATACATCGTTATAGTATATGAAGAATTACTTGACACTATTCCTAACCACTGGAACCCCACTCTGCCATGTACATCTGTTCGTAAAGTATCCCCTGGGTGTCACTTTTCTGAGGACTGGCTCATAGGCTTAGTCAAACCAGGTTTTTCCCTGGTATATTAAAATAAATTATTGACTACTCTCGACCTCGATTGAGAACCTCGGAAGCTCTTGTATGGAGCTTGAGCCAATACCTCCCTGGAGGCATGCTCTCTGAACTGATCAATACTGGGTCTTTGACCAGAGTGCTTTAAACTTCTCCTATTAAAGACCTTCCACTCCTTACTCAGTCCCTTTTACTCACTGAGTCTTACTGCTATCCAACTCTCTACCTCCTCCTCATGCAGGTGTCAGTGGGCACAGAGGTTAAGTTCTTAACTGCTTCCTTCTGGCTCCTCTATGGTTCCTGATCCTTTGGCCGCTGCCCTGCTCCTAATTGCCGGTTGACAACCACCTTTGCCCCTCGCTGCTGTTACTAGTCATGATGTCTATGGCAAACTGATTATCCAGAAACAGTTGTTGACCTAGTGTCTCACGTGGCTGTTTTTGGTGGATGCTTTTTCTCTGCTACCCATTTTCGTAGCTGTTCTATCATCCAGGTCCAGATGTTCTCCATGGCTCTCTCCAGTGGAGCTGATTGACTGAACGTACCCAATGTCTAAGAGGATTATGTCTTCTTCATAATTTTTCAGAGCCTTTGAACTTTCAAGTCCTCCAGAGCATCGTTGCCATCTAGGAAGATTTCCATCTCCTCAGCGATTCTTGTAAAAAAATTGTGGTGTGTCTTCTTTATGTCGGCACATAGTTGCACAGATATTTCTGAAGGCTTACCATGGTAAGTCCCAATTTTGGTCAGAGAAGATGTTTCAGTGTTTTACATTCAGCCAAATTTACAAATCCCAGATTCCTCCTAACTTTCCATTTGGCATCTCCTCTAATTCTCTGTGTTGTCAAAACTATTTCAATCTGTCCAACACCTGTCTGATATTGCTGCTTCAATTGTGTTAATAAATACTTGAATCTTTCCTCCTTGAGGGACCATATCCTTGTAGAAAGGCACATATTTGGTTAGGAAGGGAAAACTTTCCCTTATCTCCACCATTTTCCTGTTTGTGTCTTCTCCTTTGAGCTAATATTGGGTGCTTCCCCAGTTGTCTGAGTTTTTTTTTATTCTGCTAGTACAACCTCTTCCCCCTCTACTTTTTCTTAGTCTACTTCTAAATATATAGCTGCACCTTACAGTGGTGAATCCCTCTTATTCCATCTGCCTCGACCATCAAAACTAAGTCGCGTTCCTGAATGATTCAAATTGTTCCTTTTTCCAGTACCTGTTTATTTCTATATCACTAAAAACATTGTTTTCTGAAAAACTGTTTACTTTAATCCCACCGCTACGCTGCCACCAGTTGTCACATGCTATGTGGTTATCATATGTCAAGAAGGTCTGTGTGACAGACAATGCATGTTAGAAGCTGTGGGGTCAGAGAGTTACTCTACAGAGAAAAAAAGCTTTTTTTTTTAGATGTCTCAGAGGTGAATCCAACGTTTTTCAGTTCAATATGTTAAATTACATCGAATAATATCCCAGTCTTGGTGAAGAAGAGGGAAATTAGAATCACTATTTTATAAGTTCATAATAAAAGTCCGCGTGGACACAAACTGACAATAGTGTGGACCAGCTCTTAAGGCCAGCTCTAACTGATGCTAAGTGATTCTCCCTCATGAAGAGTGCTCTTTTTTATACACATTTTCTGGTGTGGGCTTTCGTGCCCCCAACGGGTTCTTAGAGGTTGGAGCAGAGCCATTTGAATTAAGGGCTTTCATTTTAACTCGACGTGGGCCATAGGCCTTCCTTCTTCTTTCCCCTAGACATAAGGTTAGAGCAAGGGTTTTGGTGATATTTGCTCCACTGATTACTCCTCTGTTTCACCAATTATTACAAGTTACGCTATGAGTATTAGCCATGTGTCATGTAATATTGTAAACTTGAATTACCTAATTAAATATCGGGTAACTTTATGATACTTAAATTTTAATTATTTGACATATATATTTTTCTTATTTGTTATCTTATCTTTCATCCATTTCTGACAATGAATAATATGGAAAACTCCCGTTTATTTATCTTAACATCACCAGCATCATAACTATCTATGATTTACATAAGGCAGTTGGTCTCTCACCCAGCGTTGTGCTCATCAATGCAATTTTGGGTTAGATGCTTGCCGCTTCAGACTCCACAGACCGACTGGCTTCTACGGTCAGACTTGTGGTGTCCGAAGCGCAGGCAATTGAAGTAACTGAGAGGTTCCCTGTCCAAGTCCTTTTTGGGGAAAGTTCCCCAGAGTTCGAGCTCTAGGGCAGATGGGATAGGTCCTACAAAGGTAACGATGACTTCCCTAGTAGTTGCTTTGCGACCGCCCAACTTCCTTTTGGCTTTGGCAATGTTTTGGTAATATGGGATGAAGGAGATTAGCATCTTGACTGGGTAAATGTGTGCCAGCGCTTCCCTCTGTTTCTTGGTGGGATCAAGGTAGGTGAGGGTGGCTTCATTACGTAGGTGTCTTGCACTATCTTGATCCTTAGGGGGGATAATGAAATCACCTTCCAAGTTGGTTCTGGCCGTAATCTTCAGTCCAGGATTAGCGGTTACAGCCGCATATGAATGGGTTGCTCCAGTGGCTGGTAGTTTAATCTTGGGGGGTTGACTTGCCATTGGCTGTGAGACCTCTTGTGATATCTGGGTACTGCTCATGGCAGTGGCTTCAGCTAGAAGCTGAGTGAGGCACACAGTGCAGC
Organism: Palaemon carinicauda; assembly: GCF_036898095.1. NCBI lineage: Eukaryota > Metazoa > Arthropoda > Malacostraca > Decapoda > Palaemonidae > Palaemon > Palaemon carinicauda. The sequence continues at coordinate 30,477,823 of NC_090767.1, forward strand.
TACAGTCCTGCATGTGTGCCTCTATAGGCTGCATGAAGTGCAGGTTGTCAGGGTCTAGGTCTATGGCAGATATGTGTGCGTCTTGTGTAGAGGTGGCTACAGCTGTATCCCCTTCTAGTCTGCAGGTTTGCCACTGAGGCAGGGCATCCAGTGCAGGAGAGTGCTCTGTCTTCTTCTTCTTCTTGGTAGCTGGATGGATTTGAGACAGAGGTGATCATTGCTTGATTGCTGGTTCCTTGGGTCGAACAGAGAGCCGGAACTCTTGCAGGCATGCTGCTAAGCAACATCTATTGTAGTGTGGCTTTTCCACAGTCGGTGTGCGGAAGGTAGCGGTCTTGGGGAGCTGGTGAGGTGTTGCGAGGATACTGATGTATGGGCCCTCGGATGGTTGAGTTAAGTCTCAGAATTTGGGCCTGGTCTCTTACTCCTTGAAGGGGGATGCAGGCAACGGTGAAGGCAAGAAAATCTGCGCAATCACAGCTCAGGTGGTTATGGTATATGTTGGGGAACTTGGTAGGCACAAAACCAACATAGTTGAATAGTTCCTCACTGTAGGAAAAGTACCACTTGCTGTCTTACTTTCTACAGTGTCGGAGCCATTCTGGGTATAAATTCACACAAAGTCCTTGAGCCTTTTATAACCCACGGACATAATTCTTGGGAAATCCTGGCCATATCAGAGAATCCGATGTAACAGCCGAAAATTACAGCCAGTAACAGTTCGGTGTCTCAGCCAAAAGTTTCATCACGCAGCCGAAAAATATGGCTAGCAAACTGGCTAGGGACCTAGGTGTCACCTGTGGCAAATATGATTATAAAACCATATAATAACAATTATTTTATAAACATTTTCATTCAAATTACAAAAAAATTAATAATCTACCAAGATATCGGAACCAGTAGTCCAAAAAACCTTAGAGAATTGCTTCATATTTGGCAGCCAGCAAATTGTATTGACACGAGGATAATTACAGACTGTTTCAAACCATTGGAACTTACATATATGTCTACTTTGGGAACCTATGTTGAAATAGACTAATAAACTATTTTTTTAAAGGGAAACAAACTAGAATGTCAACTAATCTAAGGTTCCCCACCTAATCTATCCTAAGAGCACTATCCTTACCTATACAATGATTTAGGCCCCAAGGAGACTACCTCTTAAAATACTGTATTCTTATCTTACCCTGTCCCAACGAACTGTATTTACCTCAGCTTTGCTTTTTATATCAAACCTGACTTAATCTCTGAATCCACACGTTTTCTTCTTTCATTAGATTTTCGGCATCTCATAGCTTCATCATATGTTTGGAGTACATAACTCATATGATAACAATAATCATTAGTTATATTTGCATGATCTGACAAACATTCTACATAATCATTAAGATAATTAGGCCTACTACGTTCTCTACTTGAGTATCTTCGTTCATTTATTTTTTCCTATTGTTCAGGAACATTAGATTCAACAGTATCAAGTTTGACATTATCTATTCTGACGTAATAATCATCATAAACATTTTATTTGCCAAAAAATTTCTCTATAAATCATACAGATCAGGATCATTTGATTTTGCTTTTGGAAGGATAAAGAGAATTTCCTTCATCATATCCAACAAATACTCCTTCCTCAGTTTAAACATCTAATTCCTTCCTATCATTCACAAGAGCAAAACATTGAGAACCGAACACATACATAATGCTTAAATTTGGCCTACTTTCCGTGAAAGCTTCAACATGGATTTCTCTAATCTAGGATTGTAATTCATATTTTTGGGCTCAAACCATGACATCCTGATGGAAGGTTCCTTCAGTAGCTTCCTGAGGGTATATATGATAACAGTAGATATTTCCAGAGAATCAAACTAAAGGTTCCACAGAATTCTAACTTCTGGCGCGAGTACCCATAAGGTTTCTCTTTAGGATATCGTATATCAAAAGGGGACATATGCTTGACACGCCACAGGGCTAGCTGCACCCCACATAGCGTTTACGCTTCGAGGGGGTAGGTGACAAGTTATAGGAGGAGCCGTTACAAAGCTAATCTCCTGCGTTACTGTTACGGTACCTTGCGACGTGAACAAACGGCAGCCATAGCTGTCCGCCATCTTGATTGACGTCACGTCCGCCCCCTTCATTCCTGTTTTCGTAGCATTCCTAACAGAGTGTTTTTCCCAGTGTTTGGTATTTTATTGCAACAGGTCGCAATCTTCAGCCTCGCCTTCTTCTGGAAAGTTGAGTACCCTGTTCTTGTATTGTTTAAATAAGCTGTAGCCGTTAAGTAAGGATTTTTTATCCTTAAATCTTATGTTTTGTGGTGGAGCTGTGCCTTTACCGGAGGCGTCATGTTGCGTTGCTGCTGTTTGCCTCGCATGCTTTATTTAGTTAGCCAAAACAGCATTCCCGGTCTAATAACTAATTAAATTATCATTAGTTATTTAGTCCTCATTGATAGGAATTAGTTATATTATGCCGACAGTATTCTTCGGTGAACTTAGTTAGCCGAATCCTATGCTAGATTGCTAGCCTTACCCCTAGGTTCCATGCCTAAGTGTTCATGATTACTTCCTGCATGATATAATAAGTGTTCCTAGTGTTAAATTATGAAATAAAGATTTAGGAATTTATTCATACAAGATTCAGTGATTGCATAAAGGTTTTTTCGCCTTTTAGGAAGCATACAAAGGGTTTCAGTGATCCTATACTCGACTCCCTTCCTATACTCGACTCCCTTGCCCCTAACTTAACGTTAGGGCTCTTGTATGCTTCCTCACCTCCCCAGTTACCTTATTAAGGTAATCTCCACCCTCTGCGGTAGCCTAGGCTACATCCTAGCCCTCCTTACCTTGAATAGCATTCAGGTAGGTTAGGCTAGGATAGTTCTTCCCTTCTCCTCGCCATTGTTCATGGCTTGAGTTTGGGACAGAACCTCAGAGTACCAGTCGTTCACCCCAGCTCACCTTAGGAGAACGTTTTTCTCCTTCTGGTCCTTGCTGGAGGTTGAAGGTGGAAGGACTCTGCCCTTCCCCCTAGTCTGCACTTGGTTGGGTTACGACCCTTCCTCCCTGTGGCCTAGAGACTTGTCCTACCCCTGTCCTTCCTAGTCTGGGAGAATGGTTCTTCTAGCCTAGGTTAGGCAGTCCCGGGGATTCTGTTTCTTTATAGGTTAGGACAACACACTAATGCTGTACATATGTGAGCTAACCTACTTTAGGTTGGAGAGTGTCCTCTCCTACCCGGACAGGCAGGCCTTAAATAGATTCCCTTCCCCTGGGAGAGTTGGTGGGTGCTACGTTCCCCTCCCCCCCTTCACTCCCTCTCGGGACCCTTTCCCCTACCCCTCTATCCTTTTGTGTTGGCTAGCCATCACAACCCTGTCCGCCGTCCTACAATTCCACCGCTTGCCGGCGATTTGTGGGGTCGGTTCGGTCCTTCTCTTAGGTAGTCCGTACTGCTACACTTCCTGCACATAGTCGAACTATGGGACAGTTTCGGCAGTTGGTCTGCCGGCGGAAGACCTCCTTTCTTTGAGTGTTCTCAGGCCCTCCCTTGGGCAGCCACAGGCAATAATATAGCCATCTGCCGGCTCTCCGCTGCCGGGTGAAAGGTCGCACCCTTCCCTTTCATATGACCACTCCTTCCGGAGGAAGACTAGAATGGGTACCGGGTATTACCCTTCCTTCTCTTCCCTCCTATCCTATCTCTCTCTCTATCCTAGTGTCGGTCCACTGCCGCCTCTGTCCTGCCGGCGCTAGCCGCCGGCGCTAGCCGCCGGCATCTTCTGTGCTCTACCTGTTTCATTGGA
>NC_090767.1:30482127-30484627 GCF_036898095.1 Palaemon carinicauda
CAAGGTTCAGTCATGCCTAACTCCCTCTCCTCCTCATGCGCCGTCAGTTCGCACAGGTGGTGCACCTTTCTTAGCGCTACCGAGTTCAACGTTGGATTATTTATTAATACTTAGGCAACCTATAAAATCCCTCTAAAAATTTCTTTTTTATTCCTTTCGGCAATTATTAAAAATTCTGTATGCTAATTTGTGCGTGAATTAAAACCTCGTGACCTATTTTTTTTTTTTTTTTTTTTTTTTTTAATATAGAGCTCGCATACTTTCATCCCTCCGTGTTTCATTCTGCTGCGCTTGGAAATTCACGGCCTTAATCGACTGTTGTTTACAATAGGATTTTCATGTATTGGTTTGATTTTATGTGACATATCAAAATTAGCAGTAATATATTAGCTGCCTCTTAATTATCCATTAATTGTATTTTCTTTTTCTATAGATATACCGTTGTGTTGTCTTTGTTACGGGTTTTTCATTTACTGTTTTTTTTTTCTTTACAAATGATGACCTACTTTAGTAAGGATGACATATGATCGTAAACACAGGATGGGATTTCTTCTAGAAGCAATTGTTTTATTCCGTGTATTTTCAATGTGGTTTTATTACTGTCTCCATATGGTCACAAGTGAATATACACTATGATTATTTATTGTGGTTGATTATGTGTATATAACCAACACGAATAGCAAGTTATCCACTGTAACAAATAAACAAGACGATAAACTATTGCTAACATCGAAAGAACACTGCCAAGTGTCTGCCTGTGGTTGCTTGTCAACTCGAGTTTGTATTGAAGGTATTGATTTGTGCTGTTACCGCATTATACCTTTGCCTAGGTGATGACACTTGCCTCGGGTAGTGAGCGCTGGTACCTTCTTCAGTCCTCGGTTTGCTTGGGATACGATTGGCTGGATCTTGCCCTTAGTAGTGATGATGATAATAATATTGATTTTGATAATAATGATTATAAAGCCAACAATAATTCTCTGTAAGGGATAGGACAGTGTTCTAAGAGACTGACCATATACACACGATCAGCGCTCATACGCCTTCTCCATCCAGCTAGGACCAGGAAGGGCCAGGTAATGGCTGCTGATGTCTCAGTAGGTAGAGTTACTGTATAGGCTCCCCCACCCCCTGCAACGATGGTGATGTAGACACTACTACAAACTACGGAGCTTAATCGTGTCTCGAACCTCCGTCCAACAGATTGACATACAGGGGCGTTTCCAATAGGCTGCCACAACCCCTATACTTTCTCCAACCAAAAAGTACAATAATATTAGTAGTGGTAATGATAATAGTTACGGCTACTTATGATTTGTTGGAGGCAGATATTAATTGGCCTTTCTGCAACGTTTTTTTTTTTTTTTATGAAATATGAATACAGTGTTGTAATTTCATTCAATTAAACTCGAGCTTTTAGTGAACAGTAAATTAGTTTAATAAGCATTTCAATTCCTCTTGAATGAATTTATAGATATGGTGTTTTAGATTCGTTCAATTTTATGCCCTTTTGAAATTATTACCAGTCATTAATGAATTCTGTTTTTCAATCCTGTTGTAATTAAACAGTGGAAGACCTTTACATTTATTTGTTCATGGTTAATTATTATCATGTGTCTTATTTTATCGCATGATGATAATTATATGTTCAGTTGTGTCAATCGCAATATGAAATATGTAAACAAATGGCGCATTGGTTTAAAAAGGAAAGAATACATATTTACCCTTCATACCAATCTTAGCATGTGTGTGTGTGTAATAGTGTTTTAGACCTCTGTAGACACGTTTTGCTCTGCCCAATTTTAGCCTACTGGCTCAAATGGAAAATTTATGTACATGGTAGAAATTCAACTGTTGTTGATCCCAAGATCAACATATCAAAGGGTAAGGGTTACCTCATCCCTAATCTCTCTCTCTCTCTCTCTCTCTCTCTCTCTCCCTCTCTCTCTCTCCTCTCTCTCTCTCTTTCGTGTGTTTGTGGACGCTCTCTTCCTCCCTCACTCGTCGTGTTTAGGGATTAAGGACCCTTACAGCTTCATTCATATTTCATTTTGGCTTTATCAATTGGCTACGATATGACTCAACTCGTGTTATTTCCCAGCCCAAATGATTTCATCATACCTTTGTTACATTTATATAAGAATATGGTAGAGATCAGGAGGCGTATTTTAACATTTTGGGGAGATGTTGAATTGCAGTATTATGTGTGATTTTGTTAAGAAGAAATTTGAACGATTTTGAAATGTGAATCCTAGATTCACCAGTAGTTTGCATATTACGGTTTTTTATCCTTTTGCTGTCTTCTATTGGTTCTATTCCTGTTCTCTGTTTAAAGGGATTTTGTTCATTTGTCTATCCTTTTGCTGTCTTCTATTAGTTCGATTCCTGTTCTCTGTTTAAAGGGATTTTGTTCATCTGTCTATCCTTTTGCTGTCTTCTATTAGTTCGATTCCTGTTCTCTGTTTAAAGGGATTTTGTTCATCTGTCTATCCTTTTGCTG
>NC_090767.1:30492127-30507127 GCF_036898095.1 Palaemon carinicauda
ACCAGAGAGTTGCCAATGCATCTTCCGGTGTATTTTGCATCTTCCAGTCTTGGATGGTCTGGGATGCATCTTAGGTATTTATCGAGCTTATTCTTAAACACATCTACGCTCAATCCTGATATGTTTCTTAGTTGAGCTGGCAGCACATTAAATAGTCGCTGCATTATCGATGCTGGTGCGTAGTGGAATAATGTCCTGTGCGCCTTTCTTAGTTTACCTGGAATGCTTTTTGGCACTATTAATCTACCTCGGCTTGCTCTTTCTGATGTTTTAAGCTCCATGATGTTTTCAGTAATTCCTTCTATTTGCTTCCATGCTTGTATTATCATGTAGCGTTCTCTTCTTCTTTCTAGACTGTATAGTTTTAAAAATTGCAGTCTTTCCCAGTAGTCAAGGTCCTTAACTTCTTCTATTCTAGCAGTATAGGACCTTTGTACACTCTCTATTTGCGCAATATCCTTTTGGTAGTCGGTAGTAGGTAGTAGGTTGGCCTTGGCACTAGCCGCCCGTTGAGATAATACCACTAGAGAGGTAATGCATTGAATCCCTCTCTCTGGTTACGGCTTATTTTTTCTTCGCCTACACATACACTGAATAGTCTTGCCTATTCTTTACAGGTTCTCGTCTTTCCTGATACATCTGAAAACACTGAGGTTACTAAACACTTCTTCACCTAAGGGGTTAATTACTGTACTGCAATTGTTCACGGCACTTTCCTCTTGGTAAGGGTAGAAGAGACTCTTTAGCTATGGTAAGTAGCTCTTCTAGGAGAAGGACACTCCAAAATTAAACCATTGATCTCTAGTCTTCGGTAGTGCCATAGCCTCTGTACCATGGTCTTCCACTGTCTTGGGTTAGAGTTCTCTTGCTTAGGGGTACACTTGGGCACTCTATTCTATCCTATTTTTTTCTCTTTTTTTTCTTTTCAATGGTGTGTTGGGCAGATTTAATAGAAGGACCATGGTTGCCTGGTGGTTTATCAAGAGGCCGTCTTTTCTTTTTTTGATCCTTTTTCTTCTCAAAACTATCCTTACTGTCCTCCCTGCAGTTGAAGGGGGTATCCTGTAGGTCATTAAGCCTTTCATGTTGTATCAGCTCCTCCATGTTGACCAGTTTTTCAGACTTTTTACTATAGTCTATGGGTTTGATCAATCACTTTATTCATAATTCTGTGCATATAGTTTTTGTTTTAATTCTTGTTAATTTAGTTTTTATGTATAATGTTTCTTTTTTATATCTATTAATTCTTATGCTATCTGGAGACATTGAACGAAATCTGGGACCAATGCGTCCTGGATTTCGTCAATGTCGTCTTCAGTATTGCAATATTTGTGGTCTTTATGCAAAAATTCAAGACCTTACAGTTGCGTCCAGACAGTATGATATTCTTTTGTGCTCAAAAACTTTGGTTTCTAATATGAAGCACTCATCTGAGCTCCTTATAACTGATTTTAAGAAGCCAATAATGTTAAAACATGATTTCCTCCCTAGGGCCATGCGAATGGCGGTATATATTAGTATCGAGTATCCTGCTTCTCATAAGTCCTGCTATGAAAATGAATATCCTGATATTCAGGTAATAAAAGTTTGTGGCAGGCATAAAAACTTTTATTTATGTTCGATATACCGGAATAATGACATGGATTATTCTATCTTCGATTTTCTTCTTATCATTATGGCTAAAATACAAGAAGAAGATATAAAGGCTTCTTTTGTCTTTTCTGGTGATTTTAATGCTCACCATAGGGAGGGATAAAGTTTTATTTCTCCTATAGATCGTCATGGCTTAAGAGCCTCTGAATAAGGGTGTGAGCAAATCATAAGTGAAGCTACTCATAGGTCTGGTAACTGCTTGGACCTCTTATACATTGACTCTCCTGGAGTTTTAACTAGTAAGGTTGGTTCTCCAGTTGGGACATCTGATTATGTCTTGACTTCATTAGTAGTGAAGACTGAGCAGCCTGTCCCTGATTTATCTTACTCTTGTAAAATTAAAAGGAAATCTCAATAAGACTGGAATGGGATTTTTCATGATCTTTTGTGCTTGAATTGGTCACAATTATATAGTAGTGTTGATCCTGTTGTCCCTTTGAATGAGAATCTAGTCATCATAATTGATAGGCTTATCCCCTCTCGTGTGCTAAGTTACCAAGTGAAAGACAAACCGTGGTTCAATGATGATTGTAGACGTGCTTATTTGAAGAAGCAGGAGACCTATCATCTTTGAAAGGGTAATAGATTAGATTTGACCTGGACTAATTAAACTCAGCTTAGAGCTTATGTTCAGAGAGTTTATGCTTCAACGAAAAATGAATAGCATTTAACCATGAAAGAAACCCTTTCTGGCAAACTCAGGATCATAAATAGTGTTCTACCCTTAAATCTATACTCTTTGGTGCAGATGTAACAGTTCCTTCTTAACTTAAACAAGATGGCTCAGTCACTCACTGGCCGAAGGAAAGGTCAACCCTTTTGGCTGATGTTTTTGACAGTAAACAGAGTAGTGAAAAAAAACTGAACTTCCTCAATTTTGTTTTCCTGATGCTAAGCCAACTACTTTAACTTTGTGATCTCGTAAAATTAAAACTGCTGATGGATCTTGATGCTTATGGTGGTGTAGACCCAAATGGTATTTTTCATTTTTTTTATGAAGACTGCAGATTTTTTAGCTCTAAAGTTATCTGTTATTTTGCGCAAGTTAGCAAGAATAGGAGCTTGCAGCACTTGTTGGAGAATTGGTAATATTCCTCCTTTATGTTAATGTGTTTGTGGTAGCTCAAGTCCCGCTGATTACCACTCAATTTCCATAACTCCCATTTCATCTAAAGTTTTTAAACGTCTTTTGGCAAAATGTCTTAATAGGTTTGCTGAAGGTAATAATCTATCCCCTAATTTGCTATTTGGTTTTCGTAAATGCCTTGGATCACGTGATGCCCTTCTCACAATCTCCAATGCTCTACAGAAATCCCTTTATTAGGGTCAGGAAGTTCGTATGATTGGCCTTGATTTTAGTGCTGCCTTTGGCCGTGTTAATCATGAGGCACTTGTTTTCAAACTCAAACAGTGTGGAGTGGGTGGGTGGTTTCTTGGCCTTATTATTGATTTTTCAAGTAATAGATCTCAAAGAGTTGTATTTGATGGGCATAATAGTAAGTATAGGAATGTGATATCTGGTGTTCCACAGGGTAGTGTTCTTGGCCCATTACATTTCATACTATATACACATAACATGTGGTTTGGCCTAGAAAACAAGCTTATTGCATGTGCAGATGTTGCTACTCTCTTTGCATCAATTCTATCCTCTGAATATAGATCTGTGGTTACTGAATCCCTTAATAGAGATCTAGCTAAAATTAGTGCATGGTGCAAATTATGGGGTATGAAGTTAAATTCTAACAAAACTCAAAGTATGATTGTAAGTGAGTCAAGGACAGTAGCTCCTCAACATCCGGATCTCAGTATTGATAATGTTTCTTTAACTTTGTATGGCTTAAAATTTTAGGTGTGATTCTCGACAGAAAATTTACTTTTGAGAAACACATTAGGTCTGTGTCTTCTTCAATTGCACAAAAAACTGGCTTCTTGGGAAAGTCTTTCAAGATTCTTGGTGATCAATCTATTATGAACAAGTGTTTTAATTCTTTCATTCTACTTTGAATCGAATATTGTTCTCCTGTCTGGTCTTCAGCTAATGATTCTCGTCATAATATGTTGAACATAAACTTACTGTGTATTGAATTTCTTATTCCTGATCTAGATATTATTCTTTGGCACGGTCGTTCAATTACCTCATTATGCATGTTGTATAAGATTTTTCATAACTCTGACCATCCTTTACATTTAGATCTTCCTGGACAATTCCATTCTGTTCGCAATTCTAGACTGCCCCTTAATTCTAATAGCCAGGCCTTCTCCACAATGAGGCTCAATACTACACAGCATTCTAGAAGTTTCAATTCAGCTGTGACCAAGTTGTGGAAGGCTCTTCCTAATCGGGTAGTTGAATCAGTAGAACTTTAAAAGTTTAAAGTTGCAGCAAATGTTTTTATGTTGAACAGGCTCACATAAGTCTTTTTATAGTTAATATATGACATTTGTTTAGACGATGTTACTGATATCAGAATGATTTTTCCTTAATTTTATCTCTTCATTTATTTATTTACTTATTTCCTTTCCTCACTGGGCTATTTTCCCTATTGGAGCCCTTCTGCTCATAGCCTCTTGCTTTTCCAACTAGTGTTTTAGCTTAGATAATAATAATAATAATAATAATAATAATAATAATAATAATAATAATAATAATAATAATAATACAAATAATAATAATAATAATAATAATAATAATAATAATAATAATAATAATAATAATAATAATCGACCTGCCTTTGTGGTAATCAACATTTTCACAAATAATCAAATGATTTTTACAGGGTTTATTGTAAGTTATGTGAACTACTTGTATTTCAATATCACGCGTGTGTGTGTGTGTGTGTGTGTGTGTATGTGTGTTCAGATTATCAATCTCTATAGCAATGATTTATCCTACATGATATCCTGTACATGTAGATCTTCATGCTCATGTAGAAATGTTGAAGTCTCGCAACCCTAACCACCACTAGCCCCTACAGACTATATAAAGTAGCAAAATGAATAAAAGAAAATAAAAAAAGAAGAAATAAAAGTGAAATACTCGTTTACTGTCTGTAGATATGTCAATAGTTAGGAAATGATTGCTAGCTGGTTGCCTACTGTAATGGGAAGCGGGGAACCGTGGGAGGAGATCTTGTGTCTGACATTGGATTTCCCCCCTCTGCATTGTTGCATGTTCCAACTGTTGCAAGTGACCTCATTTCGTCTTGTTGCATTATAAAGGACTATGAAAGATTTCCTCCAATACAGAAGAATTTCTTAAACTTATGCAAGTATGTGTCAGCTGCAATGTATATTAATACCTATACGTAGAGGAACATGTTGATGTGAATGGACAAACACACATATATACACATGCGCATGTACAAATGCAGTTTCTGGTCGCATAGAGAGAAGAAAAGAATTAGAACTCTCTCTCTATCTCACTCTCTCTCTCTCTCTCTCTCTCTCTCTCTCTCTCTCTCTCTCGCTCTCTCTCTCTCTCTCTCTCTCTCTCTCTCTCTCTCTCTCTCTCTCTCTAGTTTAAGCATGATAATCATACTACTTGCAAGATGAAAGGACCTTGGGGTGATGGTTAGGTTACAATTGGCGGGCATTGCTTGCATTCATCCGCTCACAGGCATTCGTGAGTAATCGTGCTTTAGTGTAAAAACAAATTGTTTACAAAATCAGTAAAGTTACAGTAAGTACTGCCACAACAATGTTCAAACTATTACCAAGAATTCTTTTTAGTTATATAGGAACTTCAAGCACATATATTTCCACACACACACTAATACCAATTAATACATATATATATATATATAGTAGGTTGGCCAGGGCACCAGCCACCCGTTGAGATACTACCGCTAGAGAGTTATGGGGTCTTTTGACTGGCCAGACAGTACTACATTGGATCCTCCTCTCTGGTTACGGTTCATTTTCCCTTTGCCTACATACACACTGAATAGTCTGGCATATTCTTTACATATTCTCCTCTATCCTCATACACCTGACAACACAGATTACCAAACAATTCTTCATCACCCAAGGGGTTACTGCGCTGTAATTGTTCAGTGCCACTTTCCTCTTGGTAAGGGTAGAAGAGACTCTTTAGCTATGGTAAGCAGCTCTTCTAGGAGAAGGACACTCCAAAATAAAACCACTGTTCTCTATTCTTGGGTAGTGCCATAGCCTCTGTACCATGGCCTTTCACTGTCTTGGGTTAGAGTTCTCTTGCTTGAGGGTACACTCGAGCACACTCTCCTATCTTATTTCTCTTCCTCTTGTTTTGTTAAAGTTTTTATAGTTTATATAGGAGATATTTATTGTTGTTACTCTTCTTAGAATATTCTATTTTCCTTTTTTCCTTTCCGCACTGAGCTATTTTCCCTGTTGGAGCCCCTGGGCTTATAGCATACTGCTTTTCCAACTAGGGTTGTAGCTTAGTAAGTAATAATAATAATAATAATAATATATATATATATATATATATATATATATATATATATATATATATATATATATAACGGATTTTGAGCGAAGCGAAAAATCTATTTTTGGGTGAGATGGCCATGTCGTCCTGATGGAAGTTCCTATAGGGTAGCTTCCTAGGGTATATTACAACTACGGCGATATTCCCAGAGAATTTACCTTAAGGTACCAGAATTCTAACTCCTGGAGCGAGTATCCCTCGTGAAAGGGATATCGCGACATATCAGAGGACGTATTCTAGACACGTCATATGGCAATCTACGACCTGAACAGAGATTTCGTCTCGTAGGAGGTGATTGACGAGATACGAATTCGGGAAAGAAAAAGGGGAGCTGCTCCCAAGGCTTCCCTATCCCCCGATTCGTATGCGTGCCTGGCGCCAATCCTGGCGCCATCTGTATTCCTTGTAGCGTACACGAGGTGCTACAGATACTGTATGTAGGGAGGGGTCCTACAGCCCTTTCTTAGAAAGGGAAGGGCGGGTCCATCAGGACGACATGGCCATCTCACTCAAAAATAGATTTTTCGCTTCGCTCAAAATCCGTTTTTTGGGCTCAAGCCATGTCGTCCTGATGGAAGTGTACCAGAGCATTACTGTATCTGTGGATTCTCAGAACGTGCCGTACTCCCCGGAGGTAATTTATTCCCGGTCGACTAGACCTAGAGACCTAAGATGTTACCGTTATACATCTTTTCAACTAACTATAAACTATGTTAGAGCTTCCTGCCCCCTACAGGGAAGAGTCCTACTAGACTCTGGAAAGTCTCGAAGAGTACATATATCTATGTATGAATACCAGGCAAGCTAATATAGTGGTCTCGCCCTATATTAAGTAAAGCATAGTTTGTATAGAACCACTGCGTCAATATATTGACCAGTAATCCGCACAATACTTGTATTGGACAAAGGTTTATATCCGCATAGGAAGAAACTAATAAAACCGCCCTCGTCCCTTTATGGGACGGAGTCCTCCCATTAGGGGACTACATAAACCAATGCAACATAGCTTGCATAACAGAACAATTCTATCAGAATTATCCCAGATAAGATACATAGAATTAAAATGCTCAATTATACCAATAAATTGACACAGGTGAAAGAGACACAAGGTTCTCCAGAACAAGTTTATTGACAGATAATAAACAGACAGGTTAACAACAAATATATATATTTATATAAAAGAGGATAACCCAAAACTTTAAGCATAAGTATGATAGTAAACAGAACTTGTTTATCTGAAAGAAAAACCATTAAACACCACTTTAATAAGATACCAAGGTATCAAGTCATAAAAGTCTGTATTACAAATCAATCACATTAGCGTTAGAAACGCTTGGCACACATGTCTGAACTTATGCTAGGTTCACCTTTGAAAGAAGGAACAGTCTATATGGGCACTTGGTGCCCTCATTTAGTTTGTAGTACAGTATGTACCAACACACTCACCCTGGACTTAATCGTCCCAATTAAGACCACTGTTCCTCGCAGAGTTAAACAGTAGGGTTAACTACACGACCCACTGCTACCACAGATCTCTTAAGTTCCTCTACTTGCTTCGCATAGTGGCGAAAGAACACCCTGGAAGACTTCCAGCCCGTGTATGAACGGAGATGTTCAAAATCCATACAATTGAAGAAATTTAGGGATGAGGCAACTTTCCTCGGATCGTGACCTGCGGGTGTACTGTCAGGATCCGCTCTGCGAATAAAATATGTGATTTTCGCTCTGAGTTGATTCAGAGATAAATTTGAGCCTGATGTTTCTCCCCTGAATAGTTGACCACCCTTGAAGTCTGAAGTTCTATGAAGATAGACCTTTAGGCATTCTACTGGACATAGAGATGCATCTTCTTTCAGAGGGCAGATTCTCCAGGGACCCCACCTGTTGGTGGGTAACTCATTCTTGGCAAGAAACGTAGGATCCGGAAACAGGTTCAGCTCCCCCCCATCCAGGAACTGAACACGACCTGCCTCTCTCGAGAGAGCTACGATCTCACTAACCCTGGCCCCGGACGCGAGTGCAAATAGGAAAATAACTTTTTGCGTCAAATCCTTTAACGCACATTCTTCATTGCTCAACAGGGAGGCGAAATGAAGAACTTTGTCTAAAGACCATGAGATGGGCTTTGGAGGTGCTCAAGGTCTAAGCCTAGCACAGGCTTTCGGAACTTTATTAAAGATCTCGTTACCTAGGTCGATCTGGAAGGCAAATAAAATGGGTCTCATCAAAGCAGATTTACACACTGAAATCGTGTTAGCTGCCAACCCTTGGCCATGGAGGTGGATGAAGAAAGATAAGCAGAAGTCTGTTGAGATCTCCTGCGGATTCTTTGCCTTTACAAAGGCCACCCATTTTCTCCAAGATGACTCATATTGCCTTCTAGTCGATTTGCACTTATATTCCTCTAGGAAGTCTATGCTGGCTTTCGAAATCCCGAAACGCTTTCTCACCGCGAGGGCGAGAAAATCATGAGCTGCAGGGTCCGGGTTTTCTGTAATGAAGCGCAGACAGTCGACTTCTGGACTCGCTGGGTCAGAACTGGATGTGGTAGCGGCACGAACTTCATCTGTAGTTCCAACGCCAAGGGGAACCACATACTGTTCGGCCACTTGTGGGCCACTATTGCCGCTACCCCCTTGAAGGATCTCAGTTTGTTGAGGACCCTCAACAGAAGGTTGTGAGGAGGGAACAGATAAATCCTGGACCATCTGTTCCAGTCGAGGGACATTGCGTCCACTGCTTCCGCTGAGGGGTCCTCGTACGGGGACACGTACAGGGGCAACTTCTTGTTGTCTTTCGTCGCAAAGAGGTCTATTTGCAGTTCTGGGACTTGATTCAGAATGAAGGAAAATGATCCTGCGTCTAAGGACCATTCCGACTCTATCGGTGTGAACCTGGATAGAGCGTCCGCTGTCACATTGCGGACTCCTTGAAGGTGAACTGCCGACAGGTACCACTTCTTCTTCTCCGCCAATCGGAAAATGGCTAACATCACTTGGTTGAGAGGTGGTGACCTCGACCCTTGTCGATTCAAGCATCTCACAACCACCTCGCTGTCCGTCACCAATCTTATGTGGATCGAGTGACGCGGGGAGACTTTCTTTAAGGTAAGGAGCACTGCCATAGCTTCTAGAAAGTTTATATGAAAGGTCCTGAATAACTTGGACCAAGTCCCCTGGACTTTTTTCCGATGAGAGTGACCTCCCCATCCCTCCTTTGAGGCGTCTGAATGCATCGTCATCGACGGGGGAGGTGGCTGAAGAAGAACAGACTTCTTTAGATGTCTGGCTTGGGACCAAGGTCTGAGAAGAGTACGTAGCCGAGGCGGTACTGGTCTTCTCAGGCCTCTTCGCGCGTATGATGCATACCTTCTCCAAACTCCGGTTGCATCCTTTAGCTGTGCTCTTAGCACTGGGTCTGTCACTGAAGCAAACTGGAGAGAGCCTAGTACCCTCTCCTGTTCGCGTCTTGATATCCTTTCGGAATCTAGAAGTCTCTTGACAGAGCCCGCTATCTCCTTCCTTTTCTTCATCGGGATGGAGAAACTGTGTGACAAAAGGTCCCAGTGGATTCCCAGCCACTGGAACTTTTGGGATGGAGAAAGTCGAGACTTTTTTCTGTTGATCTTGAAGCCTAGGTACTCTAGGAACTGGATCACCTGACTGGAAGCTTGCAAGCATTCGGTCTCGGATGCTGCCCACACCAGCCAGTCGTCCAGGTAGGCTACTACCTGAATTCCCTTAAGGCGTAATTGTTTGAGAGCTGCGCTCGCAAGCTTCGTGAAAATCCTTGGGGCTATGTTTAGCCCGAATGGCATGGCTCTGAAGGCGTACAGTCTCCGTTGTAGCCTGAACCCTAGGTAGGGGGAGAGTCGACGGCTGATTGGAATGTGCCAATAGGCGTCTGACAAGTCTATAGAGACTGAGTATGCCCTCTTGGGCAGTAAGGTCCTTATGTGTTGCAGTGTTAGCATCTTGAATTTGCAATTCACTATGAACTTGTTGAGTGGCGACAAGTCCAGAATGACTCTGAGTTTTTCCGAGTCTTTCTTGGGAACACAAAACAGCCTCCCTTGGAATTTGATGGACATCACCTTTCGGATCACATTTTTCTCCAACAGTTCTTGAACGTACTCCTCCAAAATGGGGGTGGAGTGTTGGAAAAACCGAAGGCACGGGGGTGGAGTGCTGTACCAGCTCCAACCCAGTCCATTCTTGAGTAGGCTTTGGGCCCAGGGATCGAAGGTCCAGCGATCCCAAAATTTCATCAGTCTCCCTCCTACCGGTATCATTTCACTTGGACTGCCGTCCTGAGGTCTTGCCTCCCTGACCACGACCACCTCTGAATCCCCTTCCCCTTGAGGGGCGCCTAGACGAGCCTCTGGCTGCTCCTCTAGGTTTTGCACGAAAGGAAGAAGACTGTCCTTCGAACATTGGGGTGAATGTGGTTGACTGACCTGGCACAGCCTGGGGTACCCACTGAAAAGTAGTCGGGGTTTGTGCCACCATCTGGGGCGCTGGAGGCAAAGGCAATTGCAGTTGCTGTTGCTGTTTATAAGGCTTGGCTGGCCGAGACGGTAGCCTAGTCCTCATATTCTTCCTCTTTGGTTGAGGACCCTCATCCGGGGAAGATTTACTTTTGATAGCCAGGCCCCACTTCTGGAGAAGGTTTCTATTCTCCACGGCGGCCTTATCAACAACCTCTTTGACCACATCGGTAGGGAAAAGGTCTTTTCCCCAAATGTTGGAGGAGATTAACTTCCTTGGCTCGTGTCTCACCGAAGCCCCGGTGAACACGAACTCCCTGCAAGCTCTCCTTGCCTTGACGAAGCCATAAAGGTCCTTCGTCACTGTGGCTAGGTGAGACTTAGCCACTACCATGAACATTTCATGGACCTTAGGGTCACTTGCCATCGTCTCAAGAGTAGTCTGATGAGACATTGAGGCAGCCAGTCTTTCTTTTGTCTCGAACTCTCTTCGTAAAAGAGATTCGGACAGCTTGGGGAGGTCCTCGCCGAATTGCCGTCCGGCAATATCAGCCTCCAACTTTCCCACTGAGAATGTCAGATGGACATCCTTCCAGTCTTTGTGGTCCATAGGCAGAGCCAGCGACAAGGGTTTACACTCCTCCAGGGAGGGGCAAGGCTTGCCGGCCTCGACTGCCTTTAGGACAGCCGCAAACCCTTTCTGTAAAAAGGGGAAGGCTCTATCAGGAGAGGACACGAAAGAAGGGAGCTTCTTGCTCAATGCAGCTACCTTCGAATTAGAGAAGCCCCTCTCTTTCATCGAGGATGAAAGTAGGGCTTGAGCCTTAGCGTGGTCCATAATAATGACCTCCTTCGGCTCTGTCTCCTCCCTTGAAGCTGGTTCTTTTCTCATCCGGACATAGCAGTCCGGATATGATGCCTTGCTGGGCCAGAATTCTACCTCCTCTAGGGGAACTGAACCCAGCTTATCCGAGATGACGATCTTTCCAGTCGTCATCGGCATGTGCTCAGCATACCTCCATGGGTTAGCATCTGAGCATATGGGAAGGTCTTTCACATTGAGCCTTTTCTGGGGCCCATGTGATTCTGCCAGGGACTGCATACGCAGTTCCATTGCAGCCGCCTTCTCCTGGTTCTCCTTCTGCATTTGTTGGATCATTCCAACAATCGAAGAGAGGGCCTGTCCCAGTTCTACTGGGAGACCAGCCGATGTTGAGGGGATAGGCTCCGGCATCTGAACCGGAGTAGCCGACACCTCGTCGACCTCATCCTCTACGACATCCGGGGTTTGAACTTGATCCTGACCTTCTGCCAGGAGGTCTTCTTCCAAACGTTCGTCCAGGTCAGACATCCTGTCATCCAACTGGATGTCTTGCATCACGACTGCGACTTCCACGTCCACCTGGACTTGATCTTGAGAGATCTCCTCTTGAGGCTGGGGAATCACTGCCTCAGCTGATGCCTGGGGAAAAAGATACGCCCTCATCTTCTCACTTGGAAGATAAGGGCCAGAGGTGTTCTTCATGAAGCCCCTTACCCAAGTACGAAGCTTTTCCCTTGCTATATCCCTTGATTCCGCCGTTCTAGGGGAATCAAAAGCCTCAGTAATCAGGTTAGTGCATACAGTACATACCTGAGGGTCCCAATACTGGAGATCATCCTTGGAGACAGCGCATGCTGCGTGTCTCCTACAACACTCATGTCCACAGAGGTTCTTGCTGCGGACATTGCAGAAAACATTTCCGCACTTCGGAGGGTCCTCCTGTAAAGAGAAGAAATTTCCATGAGTATCAAGTGAACTATGTATCACTGGATATGCATAGTCTAGCATAACAATTCATAAAGGAAAGACACACACTTGTGTTTCCCTCACAACCCATTGTTGCGGCCTTCCAGATAATAAAATAAAAATGGTTTATCTCTTCTAGAGTAACCAATGCAAGGTTTCCAGAGGAAACAGGTGGAGCTCACACCTAGGCAATGATTTTAAAATCCTGGATAATAGACAGGGAAGAACTCTGCTTCCTATCTGAGGGCAACAGCAAAGGGCTGTGCAAGAAAACACAATAGTGTTAGAAGATACAGTGCTGTACCTAAACCTTTACTATAGTTTTCTTCTTACTGTATATGCTATACAGAAGAATACTAGTACAGTATAGGAGGGTGTGTGCCGGCCTGCCTTTGCCGGCCGGCACACACCACAATTAGCTTTAAAGTATACTACTTAACAGCTATAGGGCGGCAGCACTCTGGTTCAAATGCCTGTGCCGGTCGGCAGCAGCTGCCGGCCGGTAACAGCCAGTGTTGGCCGGCAATGACTGCCGGCCAGCAACTACACAAGGTAGTACCCAGCTGCCGGCCACACTCTTGGTGACCGGCAGACAAGGACTGACATAAGCCGGCCGGCAAAGGTACAAGACCGATGCCAGCCGGCAGCAAAAGAACCAGAAGACTACACCTGCCCGGCTGCCGGCCTCATAGGCCGGCAGCCGGGACAGGTACAGCACTAGAAGAAAATAGAATGGATGCCGGGATAAAAGTGTACACAACCCCCCAACCCCGGCAACCGAAAGAGTGCATATAAGGAAGGGGAGAAACTTAATTCAGGCTTCCTTGACCAATGCCGTCCGGCTCTGCCGGCAAGCATGGATGAGGGACCAAGAGAGGTCCGGGCAGCACTCGAAAACATAAGACCCTTGCCGGCCAGCATCTCTGCCGGCCGGCAATGGGCTGAGTCAATTCCACATCCCAACCTATACTAGGTCCAGAAGTAGAACGACGTACAGTACAGTAATACCCCTGCCGGCCAGCTCTGCCGGCCGGCAAGGTACAGTACAGTAATGGCTAGGCCATTACGGAGATAGAGGGGGAAGGGACAAGAGGGTCCTGCCAACCTTGCTTTAGTGACAGATCACCTGCAGCCAAGAACTTTGTCTTAGCCTAAGGGAGATCTAAGGGAAAGGGCCAGCAATACTTGCCAGCTTCCAGAGCACCAAAGCAAGGAAGGCGTTGCTACTCCCAAGGGAAGAACTTATCCTCCCCCGAGAACAGCAACAGGACTTAGTCTGGTCGATCACAAAAGAAGGAATCATAACTTACAGAAACCTTCGGTAGTGACCTAAGGGAGCTAAGCTCCCTTTGTAAGTGTTAGGTCAGCGAGGGAGACTCTGCCCCAAGCCAGACAACACGGACTCAGACTAAAAACTCTGTTGTTCTGTCCCTCTTTGAACCAGACTTACTGGAACAGGAAGGTACAGTAACACCCTAGTATAGTTTTATCGAAAATAAATTCGGAAAAAACCACTTAGGGATAAGCCCAAGGCTTAAACAGAGGGAAAGGGATTGCATACCTTCTCCGAAGAAAAGAAAGCAACCGGGGAGTATGATAAAGTATACTAAGGCTCCATAAGCAATTAGCCTAGGCACCAAGAGAATCGATTACCTAATTCACCGAAACTCACACGTATACAATCTTGGAAATATTCCACACAGTCTAAAATGTATAAAATATAGCCTAAAGCTTCAATAAAATTTTAATTACACTCGGAAAAAACAAAATCATGCATGAAGTACTAGGACCAAACGACTAGGCTACATGGCCTAGCGTAGGCCAGAATGGCGAATACTTCGCCAAATAATACTAAGCACGAAAGGAAATCCTATGTAAAGCTAAATAGCTAAAATTTATTAAAGCAAAACAACCAGGAATGTCGCTCTGACTAACTAATTTATACCTAGCGAGTGACAGTGTCCAGGACACCTCTGGTAGGCTACGGCTCTTGTATCAAAGATTAATTCTATTAATCACTCAAAATTTTACCAAGAGCCTACATTTATACATAACAGACACTATACTCAACTTATCAGAGGCCAACGAAGACGAAGAAGCCATGAAAAGCCGAATAAATCCAAGATTTGCGAGAAAAACAGGAAAAAACACCGAGTTGTTAAGCTACGCAAAAAGGAATACAGATGGCGCCAGGATTGGCGCCAGGCACGCATACGAATCGGGGGATAGGGGAGCCTTGGGAGCGGCTCCCCTTTTTCTTTCCCGAATTCGTATCTCGTCAATCACCTCCTACGAGACGAAATCTCTGTTCAGGTCGTAGATTGCCATGTGACGTGTCTAGAATACGTCCTCTGATATGTCGCGATATCCCTTTCACGAGGGATACTCGCTCCAGGAGTTAGAATTCTGGTACCTTAAGGTAAATTCTCTGGGAATATCGCCGTAGTTGTAATATACCCTAGGAAGCTACCCTATAGGAACTTCCATCAGGACGACATGGCTTGAGCCCAAAAATATAGACTATATATTATATATATATATATATATATATATATTATATATATATATATATATATATATATATATATATTATATATATAT
>NC_090767.1:30516219-30523719 GCF_036898095.1 Palaemon carinicauda
CTGTTAGGTAAAAGGATGGCTCGGTAAGATTGTGTGTTGATTGTAGGAAGTTGAATGCAGTCATTAAGGATAATGCATTTCCATTGCCCTCGATCGAAGAATTACTTGTGAAAGTACGGGATAGTAAATATTTTACAACTGTTTATTTAAAATCTGGAATCTATCAAATACCCATTCAGGAAGACAGTAAATGTGAAACGGCATTTATAGCTAACGATCAACTATTTCAGTTTAATTTTCTTCCTTTATGTATTAAAAATGCTTCGAGTAATGATGGCAGTTATGTGTCCCTTAATTAGCTATAATGTTCTTGTTTATTTAGACGATATCATAACTACAGGGAAAACGACCGAAGAACATGATAATAATATTTGTAAAGTCTTTGAAGCATTTCGACGTAATGGTATTAAAATAAATTTGTCAAAGTGCAAATTTATCTGTAAACAGGTCGAATTTTTAGGTCACAAAATAACTCTAGAAGGTATCCAACCCTACCCCAGTAAAGTATGGGCTATTAGAAATTTCCCCAAAACACGTACCCCTAAGGAAGTAACTGGGTTCCTTGGGTTCGCTGGGCATTACTGTAAATTCATATGAGGTTTTGGAGAGATAGCGAGACCCTTAGATGCTTTAAAGAAACAAAAAATAATAAATTGTGAAATGGAAGAAGAAAAGGCCTTTAACCATTTGAAAGCTGCCTTAACTAAGGATGAATTACTCACATATACTAGATTTGATCGCCCGTTTTTAGTGACAACAGATGCGAGTAGCATAGCTATTGGTGGCGCAGTTTCTCGACAAAATGATAAAGGCAGAGAGCGACCCATTTGTTTTCCTTCCCTGGTATTGAAAGGGGAAGAAAAGAATTATAGTACGTTCGATCAAGAGGCTTTGGCTATTCTTTGGGATCTTGAGAGGCATCGGTTCTTGTTATTAGGTCAGTCGATTGAGATGCAAAGTGATCATCACCCCTTACGTGATTTGTATTATAGAATTTTTGGACCTATCGACAAGCGATATGGATTGAGAGATTGTTAGAGTTTTATATAAAGGGTTCTCAAAAGCTAACAAGGTAGCTGATGCTCTCTCTAGAGGTGCAGTAATAGGATTAATAACTAGAGCACAAAATAGGAACGAAGAACGTAACCAAAATATTGAAGACCCCCATCAAAATAGAGAAAATAGAGAACGGGCTGTGAATTTTCCCGATGAGCAGTCAGAAGACGCGATGAGAGAGAGAGAGAGAGAGAGAGAGAGAGAGAGAGAGAGAGAGAGAGAGAGAGACATGAGCAGCGAAGGTTAATATATGTGGGTGGCAGAGGATATGACCAGGGGTGTCCATAATGAATGCCCTGATGATGCAGGTTTGATTGACTTGGGAGGTTGAGGCATAAAAGAAGTCGGAGAGGGACAGAAAAAAGAGGAATGGATGGAAAGAGTGCGAGCAGTGATTAAAGGGGAATCAGAGAGCTATCCGTAATTTCTGAATGGGCCTCGTGAGAATTTCTATTATAGAAAATTATATCTTATATTGTGCTGATGAGAAGAGGGGAGGGGAATTCTGTGCACGGGTAGCTCTTTCACCCTCTTCAATAAATTGAGCCATCCACATTGCACATGTGAGTCTGTATGCGGGGCATTTAGGGATTGATAGATCATGAAGGAGAGCACGGGAATCCTTCTTTTAGTTAGGAATGAAAAAATCTCTAGAGAAATAAAAAAAAAGGTTTTCATACTTTTAACTGTTTCCAAGAACGTAAAAACACCGTACTGGAAGCCAGAAAGTATATATGTGTATTTGCGGATGCATTTACTCGGTACACTCATACTTACTCAGTGTTGGATAAATTGGCAAATTTGTTAACCAAGGCGCTGTGCTCTTTTATTACTAGGTATAGTTGCCTGAAAATTTTGATGAGAGGTAATGGTCTCGAGTTTATAAATAAGGTTGTGCAATCGGTCATGAATTTGATGAAAATTGAACACTTTAAAGTGACTGCATATAGGCTCGAACAAGAGATAGGGGTCCAGTGAAGTACTGTCTGGCCAGACTAAGGACCCAATAATTCTTCACCGTAAGTATCTAGACATCCTTATATATATATATATATATATATATATATATATATATATATATATATATATATATATATATATATATATATATATATATATAACGGATTTTGAGCGAAGCGAAAAATCTATTTTTGGGGGAGATAGCCATGTCGTCCTGATGCCAGGTTCCTTCAGTAGCTTCCTAGGGTATATTCAACTACAGTGTATATTCCCAGAGAATTAAACTAAAGGTTATTACAGAATTCTAACTTCTGGTCAAGTACCCTAAGGGTTTCCCTCTAGGATATCGCATATCAGCAGGGGACGCATGTATTAACACGCCACATAGCTATCTGCACCCCATATAGAGTTAACGCTCCAATATGGGAAGGAGGCTGAGTAACTGAGGAGCCGTTCCAAAGTTACTCTCATTCGTGGCTACTTTTGGTACTCGAGACGTAAACAAACGGGCGCCATTGTTAAATGACGTCACGTCCGTCTTCATCCTGAGCTCAGCTCCTACCAATCTCCGCGATACAGTAGGTCAGGGAGGGGTCTGAAAGGCTGAACTAGAATAGACGGGAGGGTTCATCAGGACGACATGGCTATCACACCCAAATATAGATTTTTCGCTTCACTCAAAATCTGTTTTTTTATCTCAAGCCATGTCGTCCTGATGGAAGTGTACCCAAGAATTAATGTATTGTGGATTTTTTCCCTTAATCCAAGTGCCTAGGGCTTCGAGCAATATTCCTATGGTCTGGAGACCGTAAAGACTATGACAATTTTTAGTAATTGTCCTTACCAGAGATTCTACGATGAACTGGCTTCCTGCCCCTCGAGCAGGGAAGTCCTGGTGGACAAGAGGAATATCTCGAAGTGATCGGTGAAGAACTACTCACCTGGTGGAGAGATCATGCTGGTCTCGGAGACAGTTCAAAGGTTAATATTCGATTAGCAATATTATCAGGACATAGGTGAGTATATAATATAAATACTTATATTATTCTTATGATCAGATATGAAAGGGGTAAATGAAACTATAACAATCGTATATTTCTTAATAAGGAATGGGAGCGAAAGGAGACTCACATGGTAAATAAAATAGACATTTTATTTTTTAAG
Source organism: Palaemon carinicauda (assembly GCF_036898095.1). Lineage (NCBI taxonomy): Eukaryota > Metazoa > Arthropoda > Malacostraca > Decapoda > Palaemonidae > Palaemon > Palaemon carinicauda. The sequence continues at coordinate 30,519,400 of NC_090767.1, forward strand.
ATTGCAAGTCATTATAGAAGTAATTACAATAATGATTATAGAATTTATTTACAATAATAATGGATAATTTACATGGAAAATGAAAGACGGTGATATTGAGTCTGAAAAGAAAGTTTTTCTTTTTAGAAACACAAGTTCCCAGGGGAACGCCAGTCTTTTTATAGTCCAAAAAACACTCCATGCTCGAGAGCATGTGGCACGCGTGTAAAATTTCTATGACATTTCACCTTGATAAAAAACAGTCTATTAGAAACACTAAGTGTCCATTAAATCACTATGTATCACCATAGGGTCAACACAGGCACCCGTAGAGTTAGAGTCCCAAATAACTCACTGTTCTATGCAGATTTAAGCAGCAGGTTTCATTACACTACTTCTGTACTTGTTGAGAGAGGACTGGGCCCGGTAGGGGGATGAGCGTGGGCTGCAGCTCCAGGACCAGGGGATACCAATTGCTCCGGGGCCACTTGGGAGCCACTAGGGCCGCTGTCTTTTGAAGGTTCTCAGTTTGGAGAGGACTTTCAGCAGAAGGTTGGGTGGAGGGATCAGGTAGATCTTGGACCATCTGTTCCAATCCAGGGACATGGCATCCACCGCTTCTGCCTTGGGGTCCTCGTACGGGGCCACATATCGAGGAAGTTGATTGTTGTCGCTCGTTGCAAAGAGATCGATCTGAAGTTCCGGGACTTGGCGAGAGATGAAGGAGAATGATCTTGCGTCTAGAGACCATTCCGACTCTATTGGGCTTGTCCTTGATAGAGCATCCGCTGTCACGTTGCTGAATCCTTGGAGGTGAACTGCAGACAGGTGCCATTTCTTCCTGTCTGTCAAACGGAAGATAGGTAGAAGCACCTGATTAATCTGGGGCGATCTCGAGCCCTGATGATTGAGACATCTGACTACCACCGAGTTGTCCAGAGTCAGACGGATGTGGATCGAGGGAGGAGGGAAGAGTTACTTCAGGGGGAGAAGAACCGCCATGCCCTCCAAGATGTTGATGTGAAACATCTTGAATAGGGGAGACCATGTTCCTTGAACCTGCTGTTGGTGGGAGTGACCTCCCCAACCCTCCAATGAAGCGTCCGTGTGGATGTTGATCGATGGAGGCGGGTGTTGAAGAGGGATGGACCTTTTCAGGGCCTTTGCTTCCGACCACGGCTTTAGAAGTGAGCGAAGTCTGTTTGGAAGCCGTCTCTTGAGGTCTCTTCGAGCGATGGATGCGAATCGTCTCCAGACTCCCGCGGCATCCTTTAGCTGTGCGCGAAGCACTGGGTTTGTCACTGAGGCGAACTGTAGAGAGCCGAGAACTTGTTCCTGTTGGCGTCTTGAGATCCATTTGGATTTTAGAAGCCTTCTGACAGACCCTGCTATTTCCTTCCTTTTCTTCTGTGGAATGGAAAGGCGGTGTGACTGAAGGTTCCAATGGATTCCCAACCATTGGAACTTCTGAGCTGGAGTGAGGCGAGATTTTTCGGCGTTTATCTTGAAACACAGATGCTCTAGGAACTGGGTGACTTTGTTGCAGGCTCTCAGACAATCTTTGGGCGATGTCGACCAGACTAGCCAGTCGCCTAGGTAGGCCATCACTTGGACGCCCTGAAGACGTAGGTGTTGGACGATTGCGTCTGACAGCTTGGTGAAGATTCGTGGAACCACATTGAGCCCGAAGGGCATGGCCCTGAAGGCGTAACTTTTCATTTGGAGTCGAAATCCTAGGTAGGAGGAAGCGTAGTGATTCATCGGAATGTGCCAGTAGGCATCCGCCAGGTCTATGGAGACCGTGTAGGCCCTGTGAGGCAGAAGGGTACTTATTTGTTGCAGAGTCAGCATCTTGAATTTGTTGTTCGCGATGAACTTGTTGAGAGGGGACAAGTCTAGAATAACTGAGTTTTTCTGAGTCTTTCTTGGGAACACAAAAGAGTCTCCCTTGGAACCTGGTTGACTTTACCCTCTTGATCACCTTTTTGTTCAAGAGCTCCAGGACATATTCTTCCAGGAGGGGGGTTGACTGTTGGAAGAATTGCTGGAAGGATGGGGGTGGTTGAGTCCAGCTCCAGCCCAGTCATTTCTTGATGATGCTGTGTGCCCAAGGATTGAAGGTCCAACGATCCTGGAATTGCCGGAGTCTTCCTCCCACCGGAAGCACTTCATTGATTCTGGTGTCCCGAGGGTTTGCCACCTCGGCCGCTGGCTCCCCTTCCTCCTCTGCCTTTGGAGGGATGGCGAGAAGAATCTCTGCCGGAGCCTCTTCCTGAGCCTCTACCTCTGGGACGAAAGGTAGAGGAATGCTGCTCATAGGCAGGGTTGAAGACTGGTTACTGCGACACCACCGGTTGGGGGACCAGTTGGAAGGTCTGCTATGGCTGTGCAGCTACTTGGGGAATAGCGGGACCCGGAAACTGACGTCTTGGTTGACGTTGCTGGAGCCTAAGCTTCGAGGATTTCCTCTTAGGCTGAGGGCCATCGTCCTGAGAGGATTTCCTCTTTCGGGACATGCCCCACTTGTGGAGAAGGTTCCGATTCTCAGTGACGGCTTTGTCCACTATCTCTTTCACCAAGGCGGATGGGAAGAGATGTTTGCCCCAGATGTTGGAAGAAATCAATCTCCGAGGTTTGTGTTTCACCGTTGCATTGGCAAACACAAATTTTCTACAGGCTCTGAGAGCCCTAGCGAAGCTGAACAGTCTCCAGGTGTGACTTTGCAAAGACCATGTAAATGTCCGGGACTCTGGTGTCCCCGACCATGAGTTCTAGCTGTACCTGATGTGACAGCGAAGCAGCTAGTCTCTCCTTGGTATCCTGTTCCCTACGAAGGAGATGATCGTTCAGTCGTGGGAGGTCCTCGTTAAACTGACGACCGGCCACATCAGGTTCTAGTTTCCTGACCGTAAAAGTAAGCTGGATGTCTTTCCAGTAACTGTCATCGGGGGTAAGAGTGAGGGAGAAGGGTCTGCACTCCTCTAGTGCAGGGCAAGGTTTCCCTTCCTCCACAGTCTTCATGACCGCTTGGAGGGCCTTTTCAATGAAGGGAAAGGTCGCAGTAGCTGAAGCAACAAAGGTTGGATACTTTTTGCTCAGTGCTGGCATCTTGGAGTTGGTGAAACCCCGACTCTTCACTACGTGAGCCAGCATAGCTTGGGCCTTTGCGAGATCGAACACTATCACCTCCTTAGGTTCGGTCTCTTCTTTTGAGGCTGGTTCGGACCTGAGTCGGACATAACAGTCCGGATAAGCCTCGAAGTTTGAGAAGAACTCCACTTCTTCCAGAAGAATAGAGCCGACCCTTTCACTAATAAATATTTTGCCAGTTGTGATTGGCATGTGCTCGGCGTATCTCCAAGAGTTAGCATCCGAGCAGTGGGGGAAGTCCTTAACCAAAATCTTTTTTGGTTGTTTGAAGCCGATGAGAGTCGTCCGGAAATGTTCCTGAGTGTCTCTCAGCTTCTTGTCCATGAGGGCTTCTAGCATCTTGAAGACCTCTTGAGTGGCCGATGGAAGTGGATCCGGGGTGGCGGAAGACAAAGGAACAGGTTCCTCGGATGTCACAGGGCTACTGGGGTAGCTGGAGCGACCTCGTTCTCCGAATCAGGATATTCCACCTGATCTTCCTCATAGTCGAGCTCTTTGCCCATGAGGGTCTTCTCCGTACCTTCTGACACCTCCGACATACGTTCCACGTCGTCGGAATCAAAATGGCACGTACGCATTGACTGTGCCATGACGATGTCAGGTTCGACCACCAGTTGGACGGTGGGAATCTGTTCTTGAGGATCAATGAGTCCTTGGATGCTTTCAGGAAAAGCAAGGCCCTCATATCTTCATTTGGAAGATAAGGTCCAGAGGCGTTCTTTTGGAAGCCTCGCACCCATTTGCGCAGCTTCTCTCTAGCAGTGTCCCTTACCTCCGTGGTAGGAGGATTATTGAACGCTTCATCGAGGAGACTCTTGCAGACTGAACAGTTCTACGGATCCCAGTATTTAAGGTCGCGTCTCTTGGCGGCGCAGGGGGCGTGAGTCCGGCACGCCTTATGCCCGTAGAAGTCCGGGCGTTTAACTCCACAGAAGTTGCTCTCACACTTCATGTACTCCTCCTGTAAAAGAAAGAGATCATGAGTACATGGAAGGCATAAGAATGACTTACAATATTCTAGACTTAAGAATAACTTAATCTATAATTAGCATATTAATTATATGCTCAAGATAGATGAGCAGGAAGGGAATTAGATAGACAAATACTTGTGAATCCCGCCCAGCCGGTTACCGTAACCTTATCCGTAGACAATTCCTTAGAACTCTGTCCGCAGAGTGTAAAAGGATCTGA
>NC_090767.1:30531219-30541219 GCF_036898095.1 Palaemon carinicauda
TATCAAAGGGAAATTGACTTCACAAAAAAGATGAAGTTATTGGAAGAAGAAGGCTTCCCTTGTTTGAAGAAAATTCTTGAAAAATTTAAAAGCATTAATCCTCTCAACCTGATAACAGGAACCTCTTCTAACCCCAACATACCAGTAGAGAAGATTTACACAGAAATGAAGCTAGAAGGGGAAAGTGGCCCCTGTAGTGTTCCTATAGAGGAGATACTGAATCACGTACCTCATTATGATCACAGTCGACTCTTACTGATCAAGGGAATGGCAGGTATGGGGAAAACCACTCTGGTTAAGAAGATCATTTCTGACTGGCTCAGTAAGAAGGATGACATTAAAGGCCTTAATGACTTTGCCATACTTTTGAATGTAGAATGCCGGGATTCCATTGAATCTTTTAAAGACTTGTTAGTGACGTATTTTGGAGATGTTCACCAGAAATTCAAAGATAATGAAATTATTGATGTGTGTCTGGCTCACAAGTGTCTTCTCATCATAGATGGGTATGACGAGTTGAATGATAAATCAGCAAAATTATTCCTAGAAGTTTTGACACTGAAGAAATCTCGCAAAATTAGTGTTATTGTGACAACCAGACCTGAAGTTGAGGTGAGATTCAAAAATCAGGTGAAATCTGATTACACAACTGTGTCTACAATTAGTCTTGAGGGAATTCCAAAGGAGAAGAGAGAAGAGTTTGTATGCAAGTATTATGCAGTATTGGGGTCAGACAATTCTCCCTTGCAATCATTAGATGAACTGTTAAAGTATCTGAGGAAAACAATGCACACTATGCATGAGGTGTGGGGACTACCCTTAAATCTCGCTCTTGTAACAATTCTGTGGGTGAATAAACCAGGTATTATAAGCAACATCACCACTGAAGCTGAGCTCTACTGGCAATTTTACCTTTTGTCTCGCTCAAAATTAGAGGAGCGTTTGGCGAAATACCCCAATACAGCTCATTTCCTACCAGGTGAACTGCTTCAAAAAACGGAGCAGTTTATTGAAAAACTATGTCTTGAATCATTCAGAGCATTACAAAAAGATGAAATCAATATTCCAGAATCCACCATCAAATATTTGTCCAAGTTCTGTTATCATATGAAATTGCCAGCCGAAGAGCTAACTGGCGCCTTCCTGAAGAAAGTGACCACTTCCCAGGGCTCCTTTCTTTACAGTTTCCCTCATAAAGGGATGATGGAATTCATGGCAGCTCTGTCTTTCCCTATGAAATTGACAAACCAATGCTGGGGCCAATCTGTAAACACAGCCACACCTACAAAGATCTTTGAAATGCTTCTTGGAGGGAGTCTCCCTGAAAACCTTCACAAATATCAAAATATGATGATACAGATGATCAGCCTATTGCATATGGGTGACGAGGACGAGATGAAGGTGTCAGAAGATGCCAAGACTGAGGCACTTGAACTCCTAGTAAGGTCGGGAGTGAACGACAAAGACTCTGTGCTAAGAGTCTTGAAGAATATCAAATGTGATCATTCTTCTTCAAGATGGATAGCACAGAGGTTCGAGTTGTTTGATAAGGACACCGAAATTGGAGATCATACAATTGATGCGTACATTGCCCTCCTTAGAGCCACAGAGGCCCCTCTCCCAAACAGAGAGGAAATTATAATCGGAATAGAACTCAATGACACTGATGGGTTAGTTGAACTACAAAGACAACTTAGCCGGCATCTCATCAACCCATCATGGATACATCTATATAACCATTACAAAGGATATTCAGAGCCGACCGTAGAAGAGAGAGAGTCAATCAAGAATCTACTCACCAATGAGTAAGTTATTATTATTTGACAGTTATTTTGAACATTATAAAGATACATATAATAATCAAATATCTCTATAACAATACACTGGTACATGATCATACATACAAACATATGCACATGTACACACATATAGGCCTACTAATAAAGAGAGAGAGAGAGAGAGAGAGAGAGAGAGAGAACTCATAACGTTTAGTATAACAATCAACTTGAGTCTTGTAAACAATATATTTTATATTGTCAATATCATCATTATCATCATTGTCACAATTAGACTCATAATAAGTCGGCTAAACATCAAAAAGTCCCGATTTTACTTTCTCATTTTTCGGTGATATTAATTTCCATATTTTACGAAATTACTCTTTTTTTACTTTTTGTTTTCGTTGCCATTATCATCATCATCATCATCATTATCATTATCATCATCATCAACTTGATAATAAAATTCCCAATCAAACCAATAACTATTTCTTTTTTTTTCTTTTCTTCTCTTTGGAACAGTTGTGAGGGATACCAAGGCATCTGGGACCCAACGTTCCAAATCCCTCCAAATATCGCATGGCTCAGAGTGATGTTCAAGGACCATCCCAGCCTCGACGCCTTCTGTCAATCTTTGGAAAAGACAAAACAGATTAGAGAATTAGGTAAGTAATAATAATATTATTTTCTCTGTTCCTTTCCTCCGAGGGACATTACAATACCTGGCCTCCTTTCCCTCATCCTCATCCTGTCATTCAGTCTGTTAATATCGTTGTTATCATTATCAATATCATTGTTAACATCATTATTATCATCATTATTACTCTATAGATGTAGAACATTATATTCACAGGTCTCAATCAGTTTTTATTTCCACAAAAATAAAATATTGTTTTCATCTGATTTGAATTCAATTTAAAAGCTTTCGATGTTAAGTTTCAATTTCTTTCTTTCCATATATTAAAAGGAAATGTCTCATTTCTATGGCGTTGATTTAATTAATAATGATAGAAATGAATCAAAATGATCATGATTGTAATGAATAGGAAACTGATATCGGCACCAGCCATGGTCAAACGCGTCGCCTCCTGACTCCGCCTCCATCCTGCGCTGATTGGTTCTCTACAAGTATGTGGGCGGAGTTATCCGAACGGGAGAACCAATCAGCAAAAGGAAAGTGAAAAGGTATCGGCCAATGAAATTGGGCTAATTAAATGAAGCTGAGTTGTTATTGGCTGAGGTGATTTAGATGGTGCATAATGTGAGGGTTTCATGAGGAGACTGGCAGAAATTGTGTTTAGTTCTTTTGCCTCTAAATTCGTTGTTGCAGTTATTATTATTATTATTATTATTATTATTATTATTATTATTATTATTATTATTATTATTCCCTATTGATATTTTCCTTTTGTATCTTAAGAAAATGTTCAGTTTTGATTATCATTTTTCTCAACGTTCTTCTTCTTCTTCTTCTTCTTCTTCCTCTTCTTCTTCTTCTTCTTCTTCTTCTTCTTCCTCTTCTTCTTCTTCTTCTTCTTCTTCTTTCTCTTTCAGTTATTCACTTCAGTGTCAACGACGTCAGCAGCGTCAGTCGCCCCATCCCTTTCTTGGAGAAGGATCCAGGTGTCATTGTCATTGTCAGGGACGTCAAGGAAGAAGACATCGAGAAGGTTGGGGACATCCTTCGGACATTGCAACCACAGGATGCAAGGAGGTGAGGAGACATCATTCCTTATAAGAGAGAGAGAGAGAGAGAGAGAGAGAGAGAGAGAGAGAGAGAGAGAGAGAGAGAGAGAGAGAGAGAGAGAGAGAGTATTATCATTATATCATATTATTATATTATTCATTATTGAGTTTACCTAATACTCTGAGAAAATAGGCCTATGTCCTGTCAAAATAGATATGCATATATATAGGCCTACTGTGAGTACCCTTTCACACACACACACACACACACACACTTATGTACGTGGAGATCCCTTAGAGTTTATCCTCTTATGCCCATATAAGGGCATAGGAATATTCCTAACAATAGAATGCATCGAGTGAAGTTGGAATTCCTCGTTGCTCTCTTTTTTATTCTATTATCAGGAACACACACACTCCCTCACTCACTCTGCCGCTCTCTCTCTTTCTCTCCATTGTTACTTGGTCAAGAAAACAATTGCTGTGTGTGTTCACTTGCGTGTGTGTGTGCGTGTGTGTGTGTGTGCGTGTGTCTGAATGCACATGTCCATCTTAACGAAACAAGATAACAATAAAAGCATAAAATAATGAATAAACGTGGATGACATCATTTCCTTTCTTCTTATTTTCATTTCATTTCATCCCATTTTCTTAATTTCCTTCTTCTTCCCAACAGATCGTTCTTTTCAATCTACTTTCCTCTGTGTTCCCTGGGGAGGACGAGGAGCCCTGAGGTCATCCTCAGACTCCTCGCTTCCTTGAAGGGAGTCAGGGTGAGACGAGACATCGTGTTCCCAAAAGAAGAACGACCAGATGACGAAGCCTTAGTCAGAGAGATGAATCTTAAGGCAAAGGAATCCACCGGATGTATAAGAGGTGTTTATTGGTGAGTTTGCTTCTTCTTTTTATACTTCTTCTTCTTCTTCTTCATAGGTGTTGTACAATCTCTCTCTCTCTCTCTCTCTCTCTCTCTCTCTCTTTCTCTCTCTCTCTCTCCCTCTCTCTCTTTCTTTCACCAACGTTCCAAACCTTTCAGTAGGTGAGGAGCCATGTTAAATAAACTGTATTCACTATAGGCCTAGTTTCGAGATTATATTTCTTTAAGATTTGACTTTTGCTTTTTTATTATTAGTTATTATTTTTAAGAAGATATATATGTATATATAATATATATATATATATATATATATATATATATATATATATATATATATATATATATATATATATGTAGAGAGAGAGAGAGAGAGAGAGAGAGAGAGAGAGAGAGAGAGAGAGAGAGAGAGAGAAAGAGAGAGAGAGAGAGTTATGTATAGCAATTTCCATTGTATTATTGTATCCATTTAAATTATCAGTATTTCATGTTCCCTTCAATTATCTCCTCATTGCCTTTAACTCTCATCCTATTCTTCTTCTGCCTTTCCTTTATTATAATTATTACTTATTTCAATAATGAATAGAATAATAGAATAATCATCGTCTATGTTTTATTATCATCAGCTTTTGTGTTTATTCAAAGCATTTATCCAATGTCTTTTTCTCAATGGTGTTGTCTTCTTTGCTTGTCAGGGCACCTTTACTTCGGTAAAAATCGCTGGGGAAGAAGAAGAAAAAGAAGAAGAAAAATGAGAAGAAGAAGACGTTCATCAGAGTTATTTCTTCAACTACAGATGCTTTTTATCTCACTCTAAATTCAAATCACCAAATTCTAATTCATAATCACTGTTCATCATTAAATGGTCAAAATAGTGTTACAATGCCAATAAGGGATTCATGGTAATCTACCTTTCCATAATGATTAGATTATAAAATTCACTTTTAGATTATAAAGGTCATTTCTGTAAAGGATTCTGATATGTGACATTGAAAAGAGGTGACGTAAATTGTGTTGTCCAGGGAACAGGGTAAGGAGAAGATTTGCCTTCTGCCGCCAGGATATAAAAAAACTCCCGTTTCAAACCTACTGCTATAACGTGAGACGTATCACAATCCTTCACAATGATATCCTAAGACGCCTCACTAATACCCCGAGGCACCATTCAGCTCCAGTGATGTTTGTTGAAAATAGACTGGATAAACTAAAAACCGTCATTCGACACTCTATAGTAAATCTCACCTCTCCCCTACGTTCTAGTGAAAATCCCCTAATTCAAAATGTGCTTGCAAGTGCTGCTAGAATAAAATCCAAAATGTGGGAAACCTGGAGTAGGGAAGCGTCAGTGCAATGAATTGTATTTACTAATCTCTGTTGTTGTGGCTATGCAAAATCTTCATCACTAAATAACATTGGAATAATATCCAGTAATGGTGTGATAACGTGTTTTATTATATTATATCTTTGAGTCTGGAAGTCCTGCTGTTATCATCATTATTATTAAGCAATAATGCTACTATGATTTTATTACCCAGACCTTAGAACTCTGGGATCAACCTGCTAATTGATGTTTGTACTGTATCACCGATAATATTGCATATCTTATCTTTCTTACTGATGTCATAAATGTAAGATCACTGTACCTCTATTGTAATTCTGTACATGGCTTTTGCTGATATAAAGATTATTATATATATATATATATATATATATATATATATATATATATATATATATATATATATATATATATATATATATATATATATATATATGTGTGTGTGTGTGGGCGTGTGTGGGGGGGAGTGTGTTTGTGTTTGTTTAATCATATCTCAGACATCTATTTGATAATAACAAATGTTAGGGAAAGTTCAACGTCTTTTCATAAAAACCTAATTTTAGGAAACTTTTATTATTATGTTTATTGTTATATTCATTCTCCTGTTTGTTCTATTCACTTATATCTATTCTCAGAACTTTGCTTTTGTTTAATCATTTCAATGAAAAAAAAATTTTTTTTTTTGAAGTGACAAAATAGTGCATGAATTATATCATGTCATATTCTTAGCAAAATGCTGCAAGACTTGAATGTACTAAGATTCCCCTTAAAAATTGTCTAACATCTATTCATGACAATCAAGTCTTGCTGGTGATAGTAGAGGTGATGGTAGGTAATAAGTAACAGTGGAAATCATCAGAAATAAATCTCTGAATGAAAAAAAAATGTTGTTTTTATCACCTTTAACGTTTTATTTTTCAATATTAGCCTACATTGATAATGTCTTATATGTCCCTAATCTTCCCTCAAAGCTCTGGACGGAATCTCTTCAAGTCTGTAAAGCATCAGCTCTTCAGAGAAGAAGTCTCTCTCTCTCTCTCTCTCTCTCTCTCTCTCTCTCTCTCTCTCTCTCTCTCTCTCTCTCTCTCTGGAGGTAAATGAAGACATAATTCTTACCTAAGTCCTTCAAAGGACTCATATCATGCAACAAAAGAGAAAAGAGTAAAAGTGATCTTAAAACTTTTCAGACAGGTGAGTTCTTTGTTCTGTATTTGATTAATTTGAACATTAAAGTAAACTTATCAAAAAGTATAACTTTTTCTTTGGATGTACATGTTAAAATGGACCAGTTTTGCTGCTAAGGAATCATATTATCATAGTAAATCTATTTAGGTTTGCATTTAAGGATCAAGGTAAAGGATTATCCATCACACTAAGGTTTTTATTGCAAAGATTTGATCTTTTGTAAAACGCTTGAACTTTGTAATGGCCTCATATGTTGATGCTGTTTCCTATTGCAGATCATACGAACTGGTAGAACAGAAGACTGACTGACTGACTGGCCAACTGTTGCACGGGGATACAGTTCCTATTCATCTGTTGGACCTAAGAGAAGCTGACATGTTAGGCCAGCGTCCGTCAGACCCTTGAATTGAAATTCTTATCAGAAAATGAAGGAAGGCAGAACTGAAGCTGACATTGAAGAAGAGAATAATGATATGAGGTAGGAATTTCATGGTAAGAATTTTCAGTTACTGTTCTTAATGCATTGTATGAAATGGGTATGATAAGGAGTTACTTCTTTTAATCAATTGAATGATAATGTAAGATTTGTAGTTTTTGTTCTTAATGAAAGGAATAGAAAGAGTAAAATTTGGAATTACTATTTTGATAAACTGAATGAGAAGAGTAACATTAATATTCATTTCTTTTATTCATGATTGAACATAAAATTCCAAAAAAATATATACGATTAGACTTATTTTCGAATATTTTTCATTTCTTTTTTTACACAAAGCAATATAGATTTTGATTTTATAAAATATAATAATTTCTTCTATATCAAGCAGAGATAAAATAGGAATAGGAGGGAGGAAAAAAGCAGTAATTATTAGCAAACGTCAGCAATCATTGAAGCTTGTAGCCTTCTTCTCTGCTGTCTTCAATTAGTAACTTTTCTGGTTTTTCAGGCAATCTACAATTATTTTTAGATAATAATTGTAAAAGGTACCTACTTATAATGGTTTTAAGGCATTGCCTTTATTTCACCAATTCATCATTGACCCTTAAGTAAGAGGCATTTGATAATTCTGTTTTCCAAAATAACAATTTTTGTATTCGGGAATTCCTCCCTCTTTTCTAATGGTGCGTGCATCAGCACTATAGAGTCATTCGAACATCTCACTGCACTCAGCGAGTCCCTCCTTGCAAATTGCTTAGTTACACCTTGCCTAGAGGATCAGAGGCCAGGATCAGAAAGGGAAGCTCCAAATCCCGGCTGGTGGAACGATGTACTTCACATAATCTGGTGCACAGGGATATTGACCACTGTCATCTGTTGGACTCAAGAGAAGCTGATATGTTAGAGCAGCGTCAGTCAGACCCATTTAGTCGACCTGTGATGAGAGGAAAAGGAACACAGAACTAAGACGGTAATGTGTAGGTAAATTAGTCATTTCTCATTTTGGGATCTTTATTTTTGTCTATCCAAGACTACTTAAATAATGTTAACATTTTTCTTTCTCAATTATGTACAGGAATAGTAGAACAATGTTGATATTAACATTCATATGATAATTTATCTTATAATCTTAATGAAATATCAATAGATTTGCTCCAGAATTGGTAGATCAGAAAGTTAGTACCTCTTTCAAAGATTTTAAGGAAAAAAACTCTCCACTTACTACTCTAAATGACATGAAGGAAAAAAATAAAATCAGAGTTTATTGTTCCTAATAAATTAAATGCAAAGAGTAAAATTACTTTCCTTTCGGTAACTTTGGCAAAAGTTTTCCATATTTTAATTTTTATTGATACTATCATTGTTAAGATTACTATTATTTATAATAAATATATATTTCTTATGATAGTTTACTATATAAGACCTATATTAGAACTTTTTCATATTCCAATACTGTCTTATATTTAATTTGATATAAATTTTTCCTCTTCCTTTTAGTGGGAAGTAAAACTTCATTTTATTAGCAAAAACAAACAAAGGTGAAAGAGATTGGATGTCTCTCTTCGGCAGCACAGACAGACAGAGACACAGACAGACAGATAAGCAGCAAGGAACAGACAAGTAATGTTGAACAAGTATTTTACTCCTTTTGTTCTCCAAAATGTCTTAAAATAATTTCACCTTAAAGTCTTTTATCTGTTTTGTCCTAAATTACTTTTTTATTTCTAAATAAAAAAAAAAAGTAAAGATTAACTTAGGGTTTTCAATCATTCAACTTTTGTCTTTAAAAACTAACTGTAAAAATCACCTCTTCTAAATAGATTCTTTATATGGATTTTATTCACCTAATTTGTCTTCAGTCATTAAGCAAGATGCTTTAAACCTATTTTTTTCACAAAAGATTAATTCTTTGTTTATTGCATGTTTTAAGGAGAATTATTTGTTGCACTTCTTGTGGAAAATTCCACCATTTCTTCAAATGGCACTTGCATCAGCCCTCTGGTGAGAGGTCATTCTTATAAGATATCGTTTTTGTTCTTTTTTTTTTTTTATTTAGGTGTCTGGGCAGTCTGCATCCACCCAGTACTTGGGCAGGAGTGGAGAGTTTTTTAATGCCTTTTGAGACATTTTTGCTATGGGCCACAAGAGCCTGTGCATGGCCGGATGGGCCAGGCAATGTACCTAAAAAACAGACTTTATCTGCATTCTGGAAATAGAGTCTGACCTCAGGGAAAAGCAGGTCATCTCTCAAAGTGTTAATTCCTTCACTTCTCGTCTCGGATCGATGTCGGTGAGTACCAGACACAGCCATTCCTTAACTTTGTCCTTCTCTAGAGTCATCTTCCTCTTCTTTGCAAAAAGCCTCCTCTCTTCAACTTCTATATTTTTCTTAATATTTATTGCTGGACGATTTGGTTGATGCACAATTAATATTCCTCCCTTTCAATTAATTTGACGAATTCAGGAATGATAAGACTTGGAATGGAGGAGCCATTTAATTCTGGATTGTCCTTTTGAAGGTAAATTTATTCAGATTATTGAAATGAATATGGAATATTCCCTTTTGAACATTGTTCTATCATAAATGTAGTGTGTAAACAGAAAGATACGATCCATTTTGATGATCCGTTCTTTCAATTGCTATTTTATATACTTCATGAGAAATTTTTAATATTAGCTTCATTTAATTGCAGATTCACATA
>NC_090767.1:30548719-30551219 GCF_036898095.1 Palaemon carinicauda
AATATATATATATATATATATATATATATATATATATATATATATATATATGTGTGTGTGTGTGTGTTTGTTAGTGAGTGTGTGCGTGTGTGTATGTGTGTGTATGTGTGTGTTTGTTAGTGAGTGTGTGCGCGTGTGTGTGTGTATGTGTGTGTTTGTTAGTGTGTGTGTGTGTGTGTATATTTATACAAATGTACATTACGTGAGTTCCAATAACCTCGTTATACATAAGTGGGAGTCTAAAACGAAAGCTTCCCTTTATACATAACGGGTTTCTGGCAATCCCGTGAAATTTCCTTGAACATCTCTCGTTTTCCATATCCGATTAATATGGAAGTCTGGTCTTTCCCCCATATCACTTTTTCCTCTATGATTTTTTTATTTCATAGTTCTCCAATCAGAAGTTTGATAAAAAAAGGAGAAAAATATTTATTTTATCCCTTTTTCTTCCATTCTAAAATGCTCTGTTTCTATCCACCTTCGTCCTCTTCGTACTGACTCTTTCTAGAAACTCATTTCATCAGATTTTTAAAACATTCGCTTTTCATGGAGTTTTATTACATTTGATTTGCCGTGTTAATGGAATAGGGTAGGTTGTTTTCATTTGTTTCTTCCCTTTTCTTTCTGTCTAAAATCTCCAAAAGGATTTTTGTTTTATATTTATTTCATTTCCTGCAGTACATTGTTTCTTACTTTATTGATTTCATATCACTTTTGTATTGAAAACTTTATTGCAGCCATTTCCAATCACTAGTAATAGTGTGATTCGATGCCCATTCCTACCCACGTCTATACTTTTTTACTTGGTGACGGCATCATCCTGCGGGTTCTGAGGAAAATATCCTATTGTGATCTTCTGAATAATACTTTCTCTCTCTCTCTCTCTCTCCCTCTCTCTCTCTCTCTCTCTCTCTCTCTCTCTCTCTCTCTCTGCATATGTGTTTGAGGAAATTATTTACCCCATAGTGTTTTACTGAACAGTTCTCTCTCTCTCTCTCTCTCTCTCTCTCTCTCTCTCTCTCTCTCTCTCTCTCCATGTGTGTTTGAGGAAATTATTTACCCATAGTGTTTTACTGAACAATTCTCTCTCTCTCTCTCTCTCTCTCTCTCTCTCTCTCTCTCTCTCTCTCTCTCTCTCTCTCTCTCTCTGCATGTGTGTTTGAGGAAATTATTTACCCCATAGTGTTTCACTGAACAATCTCTCTCTCTCTCTCTCTCTCTCTCTCTCTCTCTCTCTCTCTCTCTCTCTCTGCATGTGTGTTTGAGGAAATTATTTACCCCATAGTGTTTCACTGAACAATTCTCTCTCTCTCTCTCTCTCTCTCTCTCTCTCTCTCTCTCTCTCTCTCTCTCTCTCTCTCTCTCTCTCTCTGCGTGTGCTTTTAAGGAAATTGTTTAACCCAGTGTTCTACTGAGCATTACACACACACTCTCTAGGGAATATTATTGTTGGAAACATTTCATCAATATATCAATTTCTTCTTCTAAATAGAATTTAGTGATACAGTCCCTACCAATAAAAGCTGGAAGACTACCATTGAAAGTATGGCTTTCAATATTTAAATTGATTACTAATGCTTCCAGCTTCAATTCTTGTCACAGAGCCGGAGTGTTCTCTAAAGAATTTGGAACTCATATCCTTAAAGTTGAATATATTTATTTTGATGTTGCTATAACAATCTTATTGTTTTGATAAATCACCTTCTTGAATGCCCTTCAATTAACATAAAAGTTATATAAGCTTGAATGACCATGTATTTTTTTACACTAGAAAAAAGCATATTATCATACATATATGAATTAATATTTCGTCGGTTTATATGCTAAAAATTATATTCCTTTATATGTTGGAAATTCTATAAATAAGATAATCTAATATTGGTCCTAAATTAATTGTCTAAGTTTGTTATTTCGTGCTAATTATAATTTTGGAATTTTGTTTGTGTCGTAACAAATGTTAGTCGTAAAATGTGTGCAACTATGAAGAGTGAAGGTGTATGAGCCATCGTTACAAACAAACTTAAATTAAGATATGATCTCTAAATCCATGATTTGTATTGTAGTATATTCTTATAATACAATAGTAAGACATCTTTATTCATACCCGAGATAACTTCGGTTTACTTTTGAATGTCTTACATTTTGATAATTGTTATGAAATATTTTTAGTTTATCCCTTAGACGAGAAATATGTTAATCCTTTTCATGTGTTTTGAATTCCTGTCATTAATGTGTTAATTAAGTTTCTAATTTGCTGGCATACGTATTTACACATTGTGTCGTCTGCAAGAGATGTTAATTGTTCATTTAGAGGATTCATATTTTCAATAAGCAGGACTGGTTCAACAATTAGTCTCTTGTTAATTGATTTCGTCACTCGCTTTCCAAAACAGAGAAAGTGTTTGAGATTTCTTTTTGAATTCTATTGTAGGCGGCACATAACGAGATACGCATAGTCCTGTATTTTACACATTAAATGGAACATTGAACTCTAGTTCTT
>NC_090767.1:30558719-30563719 GCF_036898095.1 Palaemon carinicauda
AGTCTCTACACCCATCACTTTGAAGCCATTCTTTTATTCAGACATACCTCTATAACACTCCTTAGCCCTTCTGTCACAGTTTCGCCTTAACGACAAAGCCTCTCACTTGTTATCCTGATAACTTCTAATGGTTTTTCATTTTTCATCCTTCTAATTGTCCTCTTTACACGAAGAACAGCCACTTTCACAAGCACTCTCAAACTTATCCTACTAACCCTTTCCACTCTTACATTACTTATGTCTGCCACTCTTCTACCCTTCATATTCCACTACTTTTCAAAAGACTCACTCCATCGACCCATAGAACTGGTCTCTCCTGACAGTTTTTCTCTATTTACATGTTATTCTATGATGCATCTATTCGTTGATCGAGATACGTTCTGGGTTTATTCGTCTGTGAAATATATTTCTATTGTTAAAGTTCAATACTTGCTACCTTTTCTTTTTATTTATTTACCACTTAACGCCCTTTTGTTTGTCACTCTCTTCTTGATTATTTTATCCAACTCCTGTACACCTAAGTATGATTTTTTTTTTTTTTTTTGCACTTCCAAAAACTACCGTTTTTTCTTCACCGTACTTCTCATGTCCCCATTTCACAATATACCGCATTACCCACTCTCGTTTTATTCCTACAACAATAGAGGCGGCCCCATACTCTCTATTATACTAACGAGAAATTCTGCATACTGTTAGCATGCCTATTCTACTTCATTCTACACACACACACACACACACACACACACACACACACACACACACACACACATATATATATATATATATATATATATATATATATATATATATATATATATATATATATATATATATGTATATTATTTCCTTTCACTCTTCAAGGGCGTGACACTTAAAAGTGTTAGCCATTCGGTTTTCATCAAGAAGTCCTTATAAGATGAGGTTTATTCATGCAACCCCTACCACCTGAACGTTTAAGGAGCATATGCGCCATAAGCGGCTGACATTTCTAGTTGGTCATACAATCTGATACCGATCAGGCTTAAGAGTTTTACGAGTCAGATATCACAGAACTATGTCAATTCTTTTCAGTGAGGCAGATTTGTACCAACTCGCAGGGGTGCCCTTTTAGCTTGGAAAAGTTTCCTGTTCGCTAATTGGTTGAACAAGATAATTCTAACCAATCAGATAACAGGAAACTTTTCCGAGCTAAATGGGGACCGCAAATGCGCCTCATTAAAGAAAATGAGTATAGATGGTCACGCAATCATATACCAATCAGGGTTAGAGTTTTACAAGTCAGATATGACAGAACTAGGGAGACAATTTCACAGTTGGCCAGTCAATGATCTTTATGTATGTAATCATAGGTTTAAAGGTTGCTCATGAATAGCAGAGACAGGGACATTGCCCTAGCAATCAGGACAATGCCCTAGAGACTTACCATATATTATACGATCAGTGCCCAAGCCTCTTCTCCACCCAAGCTAGGACCAGGGAGGGCCAGGCAGTGGCTGCTGATGACTCAGCAGATAGACCTATAGGCTCCCCCAAACCCCACAAAATTAGCTCACAAGGATGGTAAGGTTGCAAACACTAATGGCACTAACGAGTTTGCGCAGGACTCGAACTCCAGTCCGGAAAACACCAGACAGAGACGTTACCAATCAGGCCACAACAACCCGATATCCACAGATCGAATGTTGGGAAATGTGGTATGTCATTTGGTATGAACATCATAACACAAAACATGCCACATTTATTTAGTTTGCAAAACTTTCCCATTTCCGATGTTATTAAAGGCGTAGAAACCTCCTTTAAATGAATTTTACTTCGTCTTACTTTTACCTGGTCCATAATATAAGTCAGGGCCCCTCCTCTCTATCATGTGATCTATCTTTACCTCATTCTAAGTAACCTAATAAAATCACTTTCAGATGAATAGAAATCTTTTAACGCAACTTTTCATTTTTATTTATAAAAAAAAGGCTCTTATATAATTCTAATCAATAGAAATGTGAACGAATCCCATAAGTTTATATAACATCCTAAGAATAGGACAACCAAGTAGTTAGACAAATATACAAACAACATAAATGCACAATCGGCAGGAAAACATTTTATGTACATTTCTTGGCAAAAAAGAAAAAAAGGGGTTGTTCAAGAGACAAGGTTCTTAATCTTTAGAATTCCCTGAAGGAGACCTGGAAACTAAGAAAAGTCGCTGCAGCCAATATTGTGTTCTTCAAACTGCAATCACTCGTTTGCCTGAGGGGAAATAGGGAAAACTAATTCGCCAACTTAATTCGAGAGCATGTCTTGCCTCCCCTTTTTTTACCCAAGGAAGGTTTGGTAATCTCCTTCGGGCTTCTTCTTATAAGATACATATTCAGGTAATATGTTAGAGGTTCATTTTAAATGACACAAATAAGTTTCCAAGGTGGATAAGCACACACGTTTAAATCCCACACGCTCGTTTGTACTCTTATATTTTAGCAGGATTAATATTAGTCCTGATATTTTAGTATTTAAGTGTCCACTCATACATTTTTTCTTTTCATTCATTATCAATGTCTCGTTTCTTATTCACTTGTATATGACTCGAAAAATATACGGTTTTGTTTTCCTATTTGAATTTTGCAGGTAATTCATCTTATGTTGGAGTATCTAAAACTATAAAAGCGACAGTTTACATTTACACTTCACAGGTCGTACCCTCACTGGGCTCTTGATTATATTGATTACTAGATGCATACAAGATTTGATCAGATTTCACGACGTTTCAGATATGGTGGAGGATGTCTTTCCACAATCTTCATTATAAAGAAGATCATTAAAGAGAACTCTTTCTAAATAGCACAAAACACAAAGACATTAACGACCGTGACAGGATTCGAACCTGCAATCTTCGGATCCGAAGTCCGACGCCTTATCCGTTAGGCCACACGGCCACCTTGCAATGTAATGCAACTTGCACTGAATCATTATCACTGAATGATTATAGATTGCCAATGTTTGCGTGGTTACGAAGTTTGACATGTCATATGTTGCTAAAAGACCAGTTTGTAGACAGTACTACATTGGATCCTTCTCTCTGGTTATGGTTCATTTTCCCTTTGCCTACACACACACACACCGAATAATCTGGCGTATTCTTTACATATTTTCCTCTATCCTTTTACACTTGACAACACTGAGAATACCAAACATTTCATCTTCTCTCAAAGGGTTAACTACTGGACTGTAATTGTTCAGTGGCCACTTTCCTCTTAGTAAGAGTAGAAGAGACTCTTTAGCTCTGGTAAGCAGCTCTTCTAGGAGAAGGACACTCCAAAATCAAACCATTGTATCTTATTTTTCTTCATCTTATTTTTTTTAAGCTTTTATAGTTAATATATGAAATATTTACTTTAATGTTATTATTGTTCGTAGAGTATTTTAACTGTTCATTACTTTAGTAGTTTATTTGTTTCCTTTCTTCAATGGTCTATTTTCCCTGTTGGAGCCCTTGGGCTTATAGTATCCTGCTTTTACAAATAAGGTTGTAGTTTAGTAAGTAGTAGTAGTAATAATAATAAAAATAATAATAATGATAATAATAATGATGATGATACTTAACCCTGATAACCTCCTTGTGAACAGTTAACTGTAGTGGGTTGCAGAGGCTGTTGGACTATTAGTAATCTCCAAAGGTAAAGGCATGTGAAAGGGTTTGATGTGCTCTTGGTGAGCTTTCTGTGCTTTTTAAGTGGCTACGATTATGGAAGTTTTCTGTTCAAGGATTTCACCCACGTTTAGCATTTGTGTGAACTTCATTTTGATTATATACTTTTCTTTATATAGGAGCCACTCATTGGTACTAGCAATTGCATATGGGAACACACGCACATATCACACAGACACACACACACACACACACACACACACACATATATATATATATATATATATATATATATATATATATATATATATATATATATATATATATATATATACATACTAACTTCCATTAATCATGTGACAATATTGTTTAAAACGGCATAGTATTTGCTAAGCGCCCTTTATATTTGAATAATATTTACTATAATTTGATTATAATTAATATCAAAAAGGACTATGAAGAAAATATGTAGATAATTCATAGAAGAGATTAAAAGTTGATGTTCCCAAAAACGGGGTTTCTTTTCCGTAACTTTCAGAGACCACGAATTGTATAAATCATAACACTATACTTCCATTTCTGTAGCCATCTATGTTAATCATATTAAGGAATGGGACATTTTCCATGAAATAATAATATCTGGTAGTCCTAAAATCGATAACTATTACTGGTGTATGTCAGCTGAAAATGTTATTAGCCCATATAACGGGGTTTCCTTTTGAGCTGTAACCCAATGACCTTGAAAACAGACGAGTGTTGGCTAACAGGACACACTTCCCTACCACTCTCCCCTACGTTTTTGTGTTTTATTTATTTCCTTATTTCCTTTCCCCACTGGGCTATTTTCACAATTGGAACTTTTACATTTATATCTTCTTGCTTTCCCTACTAGGGTTGTAGCTTAGCAAGTAATAATAATAATAATAATGATAATAATAATAATAATAATAAAAATAATAATAATAATGTGTGTTGCGGGGACGGTCGAACAAAAGCGGGAGTGTTTTGTGTGTTGCGGGACACAGGGGAGCGAGTGTTTACAAACTGATCTATTTGCTAATCATTTATTTCGAGGTATTTTATTTAAATTTCAGTGACGTTCTCGTTGTTTTTCGCCATACAAACGATTTAAAATTATATTTACTGTACGACGCTTTCTTGATGCATAATGTCAATTTTTGCTGATAGTTGGACGTTTTAAAGGAAAGTTAGTTTTGTTGTTTGCGTCAGCAGATGATAATAATAATAATAATAATAATAATAATAATAATAATAATGCATTACACAAACTTGCAAGTTTAGTTTAAAATTGATTTTATTAAATAGTTTATCGTTAGGTTTATCTTTTCTTGGCTCA
>NC_090767.1:30586219-30591219 GCF_036898095.1 Palaemon carinicauda
ACCACAACCAAATATGTTTATATATATATATATATATATATATATATATATATATATATATATATATATATATATATATATATATATATATATATATAGATATATATTTTAGGGACACCAATACAGTCATCCGCGCACTGCCAACTGTCTTTAATGGCAAACTACCACAACTCTGTGGGTAACACTACAGCAAGGGCCAATGTGCCATAGCTGCCTCCCTAATCGGGGTCGTAATCATCTTCATCATCATCGTCATCCTTATCATCATCATCAATAACCGCAATCAAAATTCATTCGGTCCGGGTCATCAACATTTAACTAAATCTGAACAAGTCGTATCCAGTTCCTTATCATAAGCCCGGTCGTCAATCAATATTCAAAATATAAGCTCTCCAAAGGAGTTAGCCTCACCAAGGAGGAATCACGGCCTGCCAAAATAAAAAAAGAAAAACACTTAAGAACACTCCTAACTAACTAAACTATCGCACTATAATCAAAGATAAATAATAAATTGTTCCTATCATTCACAATCACGACAAACAAAGATAAACAAAACTGTACTTACTCAGAATATGAAAATTACTTCCACGCTGGTCAAAAAAATAATGATCCAGCATTCACAACAGTCTCTAGCTGCAGTCAAAATCAAAATAAGCAATCACCCAAGACATTCACCACTGTCGTAACCTAACTAAAACATAAACAAACAATCTCATTTATACCAACAGTCTTTCTCACCACAAACGATCGATACACTAACTACTTTCGCTCGCTAACACAATCTCTCTCTCTCTCTCTCTCTCTCTATCTCTCTCTCTCTCTCTCTCTCTCTCTCTCTCTCTCTCTCTCTCTCTCTGGATTTGGCAAAAGAAAAAATAAAAATAAAGCAAAAATAAATCCTCCACAATATTATGCCAAATCAAGTTAAATTTCTTCGTTGGCTAGTGGCTAAAGTTGATTTCAGATACCTCCCATGTGGCGTGACCCTTTAGCCTCAGTTTTTGTAATAGTGGCACTTAGTTATATTCATAGACTGGGGAACCAAACTACTGAGACTTTGGCCTCAACTGAAGTGGACACACTTGTTGAGTTCTTATGCAAATTACAGACGATTCGATGATTAACCGAATACCAGTGCAGCATATTACCTTAACATTCCATGCGCATAGTACTGAATTCCCCCTGAGGTTATAGAATATGCATATTTGAGGACTGCATAAAAGTATAAGTGCATTGAAACCTTAAGTTAGGTACAGCATTTTACTTAATGAACTCATTTGGAGAAAGTAGGTTCTTTCCGGTCATGAGATTTGTCACAAGGACTTTGGTGTTCAATTTAAAGCTTCCCACATTTCTTTTTTTAAGTAACATCTTTTTCCCTCCCAAAAAATATTAAACATTCTTGTAGCTACAACAAACCTATGTTTTTAGCGTAAATTACAGCAAACATGACACTTCCATATTCAAAACTATCTCTTTCAACTTACTTTCTATACCATGTATCCCAAAACACCTTGTACATTGTCTCTATATCTATCATATCACCAGCATTTCCAAGTCCTTGCATACTGCAGATATTTAAACTATTTCATAGCAAACTCTTGATTCATTCACTCTTCCACTTCTAAACCCACACTCTTCTTTCGCTGTTACTCCTATTACCTGTCTTTCTCCCTGGAAATCTTACCATGCACTTTCCTTGGTATACTGAGCAGTGTTCTTATAATAAATACACATTCTTCTATCATTACTTTTATTTAAGAAACCATTATTCATCCCTCCACTTCCTTTTGTCAAAGACTTTCTCTATTTACCAAGAACCGGTCACTCGAACCATACACCACCATCAACTATCTTAGGCATCAGTAATATCTCAGGGAGACTAATGCTTACAGCGTCCCTCATGCGTATACTGTAAGAATTACCAAAAGGTCTTTGTAGCTCTCTTGTGTCTCCTAGGCGCATTTGCTATTCATATCCTTTTACTTTACCCCCATTCCTGCTTCATTTCTTCCATTTTTCTGTCCAGCCTCTATAAACTTTACTCTATTGTGTGAATTAGGATTTTCCTGAGTTGCAATTGGACATTGAATGACATCACAGGTTCCAGCTCCTCGCTATGAAGTCCAAATCCACAAATCTGAATCATTATCTTGTATAAAAGCAACTTTTCCTTTCCCTGTCTCACCACTTTTGTATTCCCTCTTTTATCCTACTAAACATACGGATACCCATTTTTTTTTACCATTATGAACCGATTATAGATTTTTGAAGCTAAACAATCCACTTTTTCCAGCTATATTCTTTCTCTCCTGTTTTTTGTCTGTAATTTGTGCACGCGTAGCCTTCTGTTTGTACGTATCTATGGGGTGGACACCCAGTCAGTCATCCGTATATTGTTAACACAGTGTCTCAAATGATGGATATAGCATTCAAAAGAATATGGTTTTACTTGTTAATCTCAAACCAACAATTCACAAGGAAGCGTCTTAGTAGGGTATGTCCAACAGCTTTACCTATTTCTTTTTTTTTTCAAAGATGTCATTGCCGGTATCATATAAAAGTGAACATTACATAGTTTATAGTTTTGCCCTGAATCAATTAGGTGTTTTTTTTTTCTACTAGAAATTCAATGAAAATCTATCGATTTCAGAGAGCTGTGCTTATTCTTTTGTGCAATTTTCGTAAGTATAGTGAAGAACTTAATTGCGTGAGTCATCTTGCTCTCATGGATATTGGTCTCATTCTGTCGAAGTTCATCGATTTTCATCGTTTATTGGAATAGATGAATTTCTGTATCATTCATGAAGGTAACTTTATGACTTTGGTTTCTTGTTTGGCACACAATACACTCGACCAACTTGACTATCAATAATCCACCGGATATTATAATAACGAAACAAATTCTCTCTCTCTCTCTCTCTCTCTCTCTCTCTCTCTCTCTCTCTCTCTCTCTCTCTCTCTCTCTCTCTCTCTCTCCGTTCACTTTTTCCTTCCCTTATTGAATGTGACCCCTCAAAGTCAATATGGTGTATTGCACAGGAAGAGACTTGAGGGTTATGTTGAAGAAATCAATAAGGGTATAAAGAGAAACTGAGTGAAAAGGGAAAGAGGGGGAGAGTCAACAAATGATACCTGTTGACACAATTAGTAATCGGAGGTATTAATATCCGTTATGGGTACAGGCATACGATGTTGTATACACAGTATATTGCGTAAACACACATATAAACATATCGGTATCTGTTTTTTTAATTTTTTTTTCTTGTTAATTTCTTGATTTTTATTGTCATTGGGAAAATAGTGCTTACAACTAGAGGAAAATATGAATATGATTTCGGTCATTCTATATTCTGGAGTTTATGTAGTATCTCTCTCTCTCCCTCTCTCTCTCTCTCCCTCTCTCTCTCTCTCTCTCTCTCTCTCTCTCTCTCTCTCTCTCTCTCTCTCTCTCTCTCTCTCTCTCTCGAACAGTGTTTATTCCACTTAGCAGTGACAATAAAAATGACAAAATATATTTATAAACATTGTTTTATTTTCTGTTTTAAGATCTGAGTGGCTCCATAGATGACTTAAATTTCCTGTTGTGTCGAACTGGTAAGTGGGAAATAGTTTATTTCATTTCATGAAGTTTATTATATGTCAGTGTTTTGATTATTGTTCTCTAAGAACATTCTGGTTCTAATAGCCAAAATTTGCATACGTTCTTGCTTGTATAATGACTTATTATACCTTAGAACGTCACAGAGCAGATTTTTATATCAGTTTTTTCATTTGAGGTTTACTTTTTTTATTTGTTTATCGAACTGAGTTTTATTATTGCACTCAGGGAAAGCATAGAGTTTTATTCAATTTGTGTCTATAAATGTATTGAAAATAGCATATACTGTAGATGATTTGTATCCTTTACATTTCATTCAAGAATATACACTTTTTGACTAAATTCTGTATTAATATACAAGGTAAAAATATATAGGTGTTGTATGTTCTTTTCCTCTCTCTCTCTCTCTCTCTCTCTCTCTCTCTCTCTCTCTCTCTCTCTCTCTCTCTCTGAAATGTGTGTGATAAAGAAAAAAAAAGCTGTATTTGGCAAACATGGACCTGAAAAAAACCTATGATAAAATTCATGTAGGTAATGTGATATAAAAGTAAATGATTTTTTTTAATGATTTATGAGAAGCAGGTCCCAGAATAGAGAGTTACTGGTTTAGGATGAAAATTATATCCATTGTTAGTCAATGCTTTTATTGATTGCCTGATTTGAAAAGTCCTATTACAATATTGAATAGAATTTCAAAGCTGTGTGATAAGGAAAAAGGTATTTAATTACTGTATAAATACTGGTGTTTACTGAAGATATGATTAATTTGGGGGAGTGAAGGAAAACTCAGGAGTCTTGTGAAATTTTGAAATTATATGCAAGAGGAGAATGTTGAGAAGAGACTATTATGAAGATAGAAAACAGGAAAAAGATGGTATGAATGAACATATGGATGATTGAAGAATCCAAACAGAGGATTTATGTTAGTATATATGGGTAAATATAGCTGAAGACGGATGGGAGGGAGAGATAAGTGTTGAATAAGTGAAGGAAAAGGGTATATCATGGTTCAAGAGAAAGGTTTTT
This sequence comes from Palaemon carinicauda, assembly GCF_036898095.1. Classification (NCBI taxonomy): domain Eukaryota; kingdom Metazoa; phylum Arthropoda; class Malacostraca; order Decapoda; family Palaemonidae; genus Palaemon; species Palaemon carinicauda. The sequence goes on from NC_090767.1 coordinate 30,590,847, forward strand.
GGGTTGGTGTCTCACTGGAAGCTAAAGTCTTTTGGATAAATGGATTATTAAGTAAACTTTTTCTCGTGAAAGTGAAATGATGATGATTGCCCGCGAGAGAACAAGATTGACTTAATAAAGAGGATTTTTTTTTTTACCTGATAAATATGATGAAAGAAATGTTGAAATTGTGAGAAATATTGTATAAATGCCAGGGTTGGAAGGTTGATTGATTGATGATTGTTAGTCATTGTAAGATGATCTGGTCACGTGATAAAAACAAGGACCACACACACACACACACACACACACACATATATATATATATATATATATATATATATATATATATATATATATATATATATATATATATATATATATATATATATAT
>NC_090767.1:30596219-30598719 GCF_036898095.1 Palaemon carinicauda
GACATACCTCGATGCGCACTAACACTCCTATCCCTATTGCGCCAATTACCCTGCCTAAATCCTTCATTTGTCCTTACAGGTATTCCCACATTACTCGCCCAAACACTCCTATCTACTACATTATCAGCTACCCTCATTGGTCCTCTCAAAATTGCGTCCTTATAACTACCAAATTCTATTACACTTTCTTCCATTCCAGTTCTTACACTCACAGATTTACTTTCTTTCATGCACCTATCTAACTCATAATCCTCAACTATCTCTAGTATATCATCCCATGTCAATCTCTCTTGCGTCCACCTCATTTTCTCTTTGCGTTTCAAATTAATAAATTCACACACATTCTCAGGTACTGTAGCCAAAAACTTCTTCATTAACTCCTTATTCTCATTTATACCTTCATCCCCATACTTCTTCCTAGCTAAAGTTTCCAACCTACATACGTACATTGATATCGCTTCTCCTGCATTCATCCGTGCTTCATCAAAATCATTCTTACGCTTATACTTAACACTCCCTTTCATACGTTTTACCTGCTCAATTATTCTCGTTTTCACACTTTCATAATCAACGTCCCCTACACTCATTATCACTCCATACATCGTCAACAAATACCCAGTCAAATATTCTCCTAACTCCCTAGCCCAAATTCTTTTACTATCACCATACTTATCCTGACAATACCTCTCATACTCCTTGAAAAAATCATATACATCCCTACTGCTATGCTCATTGAACCTTTCACACCGAGGTACCTCTCTCATAAACACAGTCTTACACACATCACGTTCATTCTCACTGCTATCATCACTGTCTACTCCCTTGTTACCTTCTTCCTCATTCGAATATAATGAATCCACTTCCACACTTAAATTCCTATCCTTAACCATTCCCTTCTTACCCTTTTTCTTACTTACCACTTTCACCCATTCACGATCGTCCTTGCTATCAGCCTGATACTTTTTCTTCTCTTTCTTCACATCACTTTTACCTTTCCTTTCATCTTTCCTCTCCCCTTTCTGTTCATCCTTACTATGCCTAATTCCCTTATCTTCAATATCACCATCACTATTACTACTATCACTATCACTTCCTTTCCCATTATCACCTACCTTAACCTTCTCTTTCACTACCAACCCATTACCCGAAGCTGAGGACACTCCTCCGACTGCACCTTCACCCATTATAGTTTTCATCATCCCCATGACTTGCCCCATCATATCTTCCATTCGTTTCTCCATTCGTTCTTCATTCTCTCGCATCCTCATCTCAACACATTCTTCCACTCTCTCTACTGTCCCCTTTAACTCCCTAAGCTCCTTCTGCATCGCCGCATTCTCCCAGTTCAACCTCTCATTCTCTATTAGCAACCTCTCCTCACGCTCCTTACTCAGCCGCAATTCCTCCTTCAGTAACTTGTTCTGCTCTTCCATTTTTCATCAACCTTATATCTAATATCTTATCCTATCAGTCCTTCGTCCAAGAGTCCAGCTATCAGTCCCGCCTCAGCAGTCCCTGTTCGGGCGCCAAAATAATGTGGCGCGATGTTGCAAGGACAACCCCCACACCCTGAATCACACTTACTGACAATGGTCTCCACAAAACAAACTTTCCCCTTACGTAATCTACAACCAGACTCTTAGACAAAAAGGACGAAATTGAAACCAAACATATCCTTAAACACTATATTCTTACAAACTATAATAAATAAATCAATAACCATCCACAATCAAATTACCAACACTTAAAACTAATCAAAACTTAACACCAAATAATATAATATATAATAACCAAAAGCACCATTCATATAACCCGCAAAAACCCTAACACACTTAACATTACCCCACACACCAAAACCAAAAATAAATATATATATGAATTATCTTTTATAAATATTATGGTACACCAACACGGTCGCCACACACAAGCCGGACTGTCTTTACGGCACAAAACTCTGTGTTTAACAGTTCATTGGGTGGCAATTCGCCACAACTATTTCCCTGATTGGTGTCGTGGTTATTATCAGCACCACAATCATCATCATCATCATCAATCGGAAGTAAACGGGCCGGTCATCAACAATCGTCAATCCAAAGAGCAGTCTTAATACCAAAATCAATCACAGGCCAGGTCATCAACTATATCTCAGCATTCGAAAAAATTTACGTCTCTCCAAAGGAGGAATCGCAGCCTGCCAAAAAATAAAAAAAGAAAAACACTTACGAACACTTCTAGCTAACTGAACTATCGCACTATAATCAAAGATAAATAATAAATTGTTCCTATCATTCACAATCACGACAAGCAAAGATAAACAAAACTGTACTTACTTTGAAAATCAAAAACCACTTCCACGCTGGTCAGAAAAATATAAATGTAATCCAGCTCTCACACAACTGCCTTATGCTGCAGTCAAATAAAAAAAGCATTCGCTCCGAAACATTCACCACTGACGTAACCTTACTAAAAATGTAAACAAACAATCTCATTTATACCAACA
>NC_090767.1:30603719-30606219 GCF_036898095.1 Palaemon carinicauda
ACCCCTATACTTTCTCCAACCAAAAAGTACAATAATATTAGTAGTGGTAATGATAATAGTTACGGCTAATTATGATTTGCTGGAGGCAGATATTAATTTGCCTTTCTGCAACTTTTTTTTTTTATGAAATATGAGTACAGTGTTGTAATTTCATTCAATTAAACTCGAGCTTCTAGTGAACACTAAATTAATTTAATAAGCATTTCAATTCCTCTTGAATGAATTTATAGAAATGTTGTTATAGATTCGTTCAATTTTATGCCCTTTTTGAATTATTACCAGTCATTAATGAATACTCGTTTTCAATCCTGTTGTAAATAAACAGTGGAAGACCCTTACATTTATTAGTTCATGGTTAATTATTATCATGTGTCTTATTTTATCGCATGATGATAATTATATGTTCAGTTGTGTCAATCGCAATATGAAATATGTAAACAAATGGCGCATTGGTTTAAAAAGGAAAGAATACATATTTACCCTTCATACCAATCTTAGCATGTGTGTGTGTGTAATAGTGTTTTAGACCTCTGTAGACACGTTTTGCTCTGCCTAATTTTAGCCTACTGGCTCAAATGGAAAATTTATGTACATGGTAGAAATTCAACTGTTGTTGATCCCAAGATCAACATATCAAAGGGTAAGGGTTACATCATCCCTAATCTCTCTCTCTCTCTCTCTCTCTCTCTCTCTCTCTCTCTCTCTCTCTCTCTCTTTCGTGTGTTTGTGGACGCTCTCTTCCTCCCTCACTCGTCGTCTTTAGGGATTAAGGACCTTTACAGCTTCATTCATATTTCATTTTGGCTTTATCTATTGGCTACGATATGACTCATGGCGTGTTATTTCCCAGCCCAAATGATTTCATCATACCTTTGTTACATTTATATAAGAATGTGGTAGAGATGAGGAGGCGTATTTTAACATTTTTTGTGAGATATTGAATTGCAGTATTGTGTGTGATTTTGTTAAGAAGAAATTTTAACGATTTTGAAATGTGAAACCTAGATTCACCACTAGTTTGCCTATTACGGTTTTTTATCCTTTTATTGTCTTCTATCAGTTCGATCCCTGTTCCCTGTTTAAAGAAATTCTGTTTATTTGTCTAAAGTTATTCATTCAGCTAAAATATGAACATTCCATTTTTGAAAATATCCAACAGTGACTTTAAGCACTTGTGGTAATTGGGTCTTTATTCATAAACCTATATTGGTTGATAAATTTAATTAACGCTTTTAACGGAATTTAGACAATTTTTTTTTATAGACTAAAACATTTGAAAAAGCTTCAGAAGACCTGTTCTAACAGAATATATATCATTATTAATCGTTGTTAAACCACTGCAGGACAAAGATCTCAAACATATCCTTCCGCTCGCGTCTGTTTATGGTCTTTCTATGCGTCTATACCCGGAAATTTTCTTAGCTCGTCAATCCCTCTTCTTCTTTACCTTCTCCTGCTTCTTTAGCAATCTTTAGAAACCCATTCTGTTATTCTTCTTGTTCATTATTATCTGTCATTCTCATTATATGTCCTGCCCCGTCCATTTATGTTTCTTTCATGTTAAAATATCCTCTACTTTAGTTTGATCTCGTATCCATGTTGCTGTTTCCTGCCACTTTGTGTTAATCCCTTCATTATTCTTTCCATAGCATTTGGAGTTATAACTATCTTATGTTCTAAGAATTTAAGTAAGACTCAAAGATTCTGATGTACAAGTCAGTACTGGTAGGACCATCTCATTAAATACATTTCTTTTTTGAGAAAGATGTATATTACTTTTCATAATATAATTTTGTTTACTAAATGCTCTCCATCACATGCTTATCCTACTTTTAATTTCGGACTCAGTTCCTAAGTATGTATATTCATTAACTGTCTCTAGAGGTTCGTCTATAACCCTTATTTATCTTTTTAACACTATTTCATATATATATATATATATATATATATATATATATATATATATATATATATATAAATATATATATATATATATATATATATATATATATATATATATATATATATGTATATATATATATATATATATATATATATATATATATATATATATATATATATATATATATATATATATATATATATATATATATATTTATGTATATATATATATATATATATATATATATATATATATATATATATATACATGTATATATATATATATATATATATATATATATATATATATATATATATACATATATATAATGTATTTAGTTTTATATAATGATATTGTTTCACAGATATAACCCTTTGCAATATTTTTGAGGGTTTCATCCAGTTACGACCTTTATATGCCAACGCCCAACTTGCAGCTTTTATAAACGATTTAATAAAATCTTAATCTTATGCGTGTGTTTATTTGCTTTCCAGAAATACCTGCACTTGACATAGATATTCGTGCCAGCAACACTTCTAGTCATTAATGTGGTAGTATATGAGAGAGAGAGAGAGAGAGAGAGAGAGAGAGAGAGAG
>NC_090767.1:30611219-30618719 GCF_036898095.1 Palaemon carinicauda
AACAAAACAACAGGTAATTAGGCAATAAACAATTGGGTGGAGGACGACTGGTGGTTAAGAGAAGGTACAGTTAGCTTAATCATTATTGATTCAAGGGTGGTTAGTTCGTCTATATGTCGGGTTCTTCCTACAATATTATAATGACTGGTATCCATGAGTGTTTTGCAACTTTTACTGTGATTTCTTATGTTAGATTGTTCTGGATTTGATAGTCGACAACCCGTTCTATAGCTAATTCCCTGATAAGAGCCTCCTGGTGCAACCAATGTAAGTGCCAAGATCACATCTGGGACAATTATACTTATAAACGACACCTGAGGCAAACAGGGGGCTGATCTTATCCTTGACTTGGAAGAGTGAGCCGATAGTTCGGGGGTTTATGGGAATTAGTTTCAAATTAAGTGCAGGCAGTTGCTCATTGAATGGGTTGATGCATTTTTTTCCTAAATTTATTATTATGGAGAAAGGGAAATCTCGCAAACATACGGAGCTTGGGGACAATATGGACTATTGGGGGTCGATTGAATTTCAGATTAAATAGCTTAATAAGGGATCTATGAAAAATTGCTGGAGGGAAATAATTATCCTTGAAGTAATCAGCAAGGAAAGTCACTTCTGTATGAAAGGTAGACCAGCTCGATGTCAGATTAATGGCTCTATGGAGGAGAGTTGACACGGAATTCAGTTTAAAGTTAAAAAAACATGAGCTATAAAAATTGGTCCGCAGGCCAGTAAAGGTGCTCTTTCTATAAATACCAGTATGAAAGCCAGATCCATCTTTGGATATCCTCATATCAAGGAACGGAAGTGAATTCTGTGTCTCTGTTTCAACCGTAAATCTAATGTTATGGTGTTGGTTGTTTAAATACTCAAGAAAGGTATCAGCATGGTAATTACATCTGAACAAGGCGAAAGTGTCATCTATGTAGCGTCTATAAAAGAATGGGCGGACATTAGGTGGGCATATATCTAAAGCTCGCTCCTCCAGGGAGCACATAAATATGTTGGCAAAAGTAGGACCCAGAGGGCTTCCCATGACCATACCCTCAGTCTGCTTAAAAACCCTATTATTAAAAACAAAGGGCGTATCCAGCATGGCTAATTCTAAAAGCGACTTGAATTGAGTTCTATTAAAATTGTTGAACAAGCAATCGTCAGTGGGAAATAGCCTGTCTCAAATGATGTTGATAGTCTCGACAACGGGAACATTTGTAAACAGAGATTCCACGTCAAAGCCTGCCATGTACAGTGCTTGTGATATATATTCATTTAAGATAACCACGTGTTGCAAACTTATAATTCAGCTATCGTGGTGGAGATGGGTTTATTTCAGGTGTATGAACAGATTCCTGAATTCGACAGGAATATGTACTGGGACTTGTCATAAACTTTTATCCCTCTTGATAGCTCAGTCGGTAGTGTCACTGCAGGCATGGTTTCCAGCCGTACAGGTGGGGGTTCGAATCTCCACCCAGCCAGAAGCTGTTACCATAAAATGAATTCAAAGTGGAAGTATATTCCCAAGATAGAATTCGGTATTAAATGCCATTCGTGGGTGATATTTACATATATATATATATATATATATATATATATATATATATATATATATATATATATATATATATATATATATATATATATATATATATATATATATATATATTATCATTATTATTATTATTACTACTATTATTATTATTAGGTAAGCTACAACCATAGTTGGAAAGACAGGATGCTATAAGCCCAAGGGCTCCAATAGGGAAAAAAAACCCCACTGAGCAAAGGAAATAATGAAATAAATAAACTACATGAGTAGTAATGAACAATTAGAATAGAATATTTTAAGAGCAGTAACAAAATTGAATCTTTCCTATATAAAAAAAAAACACAGAGAGTATTAAGATAGAATTGTGCCCGGGTATACCCTCAAGCAAGAGAAGTCTACACTAATACAGTCGAAGACCATAGTGACTAGCCTATGGCACTACCTTAGACTACAGATTCATGGTTTGATTTTGGAGTGTCCTCCTAGAAGAGCTGCTTATATATGCTAATGAGTTTCTTCAACCTTGACCAAGGGTAAATGGCTACTGAACAATTATAGTGCACTAGTTAACCTCCTGAGGGAAGAAGAATTGTTTGGTATTTTGTGTTGTCATGTGTTAGGACACAGGAGAATGTAAAAAGAATTGGCCAAAGAAAAAATGAGCGGTAACAAGATATAGGGATCCAGTCAAAAGACCCAATAACTCTCTACCGGTATACTCGATGTGTGGCTGGTACCCCGGGCAACTTAATATGTGCGTGTTCATATAGATCTAGTTATATATATATATATATATATATATATATATATATATATATATATATATATATATATATATATATATATATATATATATATTGGCATGTGTCGCAGCTCAAGGTGAAAAAAATAATGTGATACACTTAAGTAAACTAGGGAAATTCCTAAACGAGTACAGTTTGTCAAGAGTTCTTAGAGGTACCAGTTTAAGTTAGTGTCAAGGATTTCACTTTCGTGACACATTATCTGTATAACCAAATTAGTACTTCTGGTAATAATCACTTGTCAATTACATGTTGCAAATGTCACTAATATTGGCTTGTGATAAATTCGTATACTCAGCTTTATTTGTTCTTATCAAAGTGCCGGAGAAGTTCCATACATGCTTCATTTCACCTTATCAAAAAGCTTATGCATTTTTTTTATTGCAGTAACCTTAAGAGTTTTATCATTATTTTATATTCATAATAGATATTCCAAAATGTGCAACAACAACAGCAACAACAGCAGCTACAGGTATTAAATAAAATATAAGCAAATGTTGAAAGACAAGAAACCTAGAAGCGGCTGATTAACGTTACTTTGTCATATAAAGACGAATGGCACTTATTGCAAATGCAACTTATTTCCCAATATGAACCAATTCTCCTCCAATAATTAACCATTAATGCTGAGAGGCTTTGGCGAGGGAACAAAAAACCCATTGCCATAGACCGATGCTTGTCTAACGGCTGTACTTTTCCAGGCCCAAGTTAATCCTGCTTTTCTTGACTTACTAAAATCTTGCATGCCTTCGCACATTTGACCGCTGTGGAAGAGAACCAGTGAGAGATTTGAGATTAAAAGATGCTCAGCTTGTTGAAAGGAGAGACGGTTGGATTTGATTCCTGGATTTATCGAACTTGCCCTATATCTATAGATTGCGGCCGTTGACCCCACCCACCCTCCACCCAAATACAACTTGTAAAAACCCAAAAGCCATATTGCATGGAGTTTTTGTATGCAAAGGAGAGTGTTCTATCATAAAGTTACTCAGTTGCTTTCATCCTGTCTTTGAATCACAACTTTCTATCAGCTCGTCACATTGGTGACCCCGGAAGTCGACTCGCTCCTCCGGCCTTCCACCTACCCTCGCCCCTCCGTCGTTGGTAAAATGGCGGACTCTAAGGAAGTTGGGGCTGCGGCTGCTCCATTGAAACTTTCGTCATTTGCCAGCGGAGAGGCGTTTACTTAGCTCGCAGAAGTCCAGTTTCACATCAAGGGCGTGACTCGCTCAACCACCAAAGCAGATTATGTTCTCGCGGCAATACCCGAGGACACCTTCCCGGAAATATCCGACTGGCTTTGTGAGCAAGGAGACACCCCAATAGCATACGACGCCCTCAAAACATACCTTCTGCAGCAGTACTCGCCGTCGCCAGCCGCCCGTATAGCAAAGCTTTTTCAGCTCTCTCAATAACAGTTGGGGGACCAAAGGGCTTCGCTCGCCCTCAGGGAAATTACCAGTATCGCTCGCCTGCAACCTGCCTCAGACGGCTCTCCTCGTGAGGTGACCCTACTTTGTGCCCTTTGGATACGCCGTTTACCCGAACCTGTACGCGCTGCCATACCCGATGTCGATAGTTTACCCATAAAGGACTTGATGACTAAAGCCGACGCCCTTATGGATAGCCACTTCAAGATCTCCATTAACGCCTCCACTCCTGACGAAGAGGAAGCCTATTCAATGTCAACTGAAGCTAACGTGAATGCAGTAGGACATACACGCCTACCCCGTGACGTGCCGAAGCGGCGACAAAGCCCCCACCACACACCACTCGCTCGCGCCCCAACCAACGACTTCTACAGCCACTTACTACCTCCCATCCGCCGCAGTTTTGCTACTACCACTATAGATTCAGGGCACCCGTGAAAAAATGTGCCAAGAATTGTCAGTGGCCAAAAAACGTGTAAGCAAACCATCGCTCGTGTTGGTTGCCTCCCATGTTTCTAATCTCTTCTCTTTACATGATGCAGGACCGGGCGTGCGATTTTTGGTAGACACGGGTGCTTGTCGTTCTCTTTTGCCAAGGGAACTCTTCAGGACATGACGTAGTCTGTCTTCGTCTGCTGACGTCAGCTTGGTAGCTGCCAACAGATCTGCGATACTCGCCTACAGTTATGAGAACCTCACATTATCGTTTGAAATGGTAAATTTAATTGGAAGTTTCTCGTTGCTGACATCACATTGCTAATCCTCGGTGCGGATTTCCTCTCTCATTTCCACCTTCTGGTCGATGTCACCCACCGACGATTGGTCAACACAGACTCATACTTGTCGACACCTCTTCAACCCGCCCCTCCAACCTTCCTCTCAACATCAGCGCACCCACAGATGCCTACACCCACCTCCTCACATCGTACCCGGAAGTTTTCCGTCCAGAACTTCAACAAATGTCCATGGCTCCTGCCAAGCACGGTGTTTATCACCATATCAAGACAATGGGACCCCCAGTCTTTGCAAAATTCAGACGTCTGTCACCGGAACGATTGGCAGCCGCCAAACAGACGTTCGCCAAAATGGAAGAAATGGGCCTTTACAAAAAGGCCTCCAGCCCATGGTCGTCACCCTTACACATCGTTCTGAAGAAAGACGGCTCCCTCCGTCCGTGCTGGGATTACAGGCGCCTGAACATGCAAACAGAACTGCATCACTACTCCCTCCCAAACATCTCCGAAGGTTTTCTCTACGCTCGACCTCCTGAAGAGGTATTATCAGGTGCCTATGAACCCAGAAGATATCCCCAAGACGGCCATCACCTCTCCGTTTGGTACATACACCTTCAATTACTCATGTTTTGGCCTACGTAATGCTGGGGCCATGTTTCAACGTCTCATGGATGGCATATTAGGGGACCTCCCCTTTTGTGTATATTATTTGGACGACATACTTGTGTTCCCCTCCTCAAAAGGGGAACACCTCCGTCACCTGCGCATTGTGCTTGACCGCCTGCAACAAAACCGCCTTGTAGTCCGGTACGACAAGTGTACCTTTGGCGACAACGAAGTGTCGTTTTTAGGTCACCGCAGGACTTCCCCACGCCCTCGACCGTTAAAGCTCTGCACAAATTCCTGGGCATGATCAACTATTATTACCATTTTCTGCCAGCCATTGCCACTACTCTTGCTCCCTTCTACACCTCCTTCAAGGGCAAGTCAAAGGACCTGAAGTGGGGTCCCCTTCAAGAAGCGGCCTTCTGCAATGCAAAGAAGGTCCTATCAACCGCTGCGGCTCTCACTTTTCCTATCTCACATGTCCCTCTCTTTTTCCTCCACCGATGCCAGAGACATTGATATTGGTATGGTACTCGAGCAGGTGGTCAACGGATCGCCCCGCTCATTGGCCGTCTTCAGCAGAAAATTGTCCAAGGCAGAATCGGGTTATTCTACCTTCGATCGCGAATTGCTGGTATTGCACTTGGCTGTCCGTCATTTTCACCATTTCTTAGAAGGTACATCCTTCGTCATTCGCACAGACCACATGTCTCTCGTGCATGCCTTCACTCAACAGTCTGACGCCTGGTCCGCCCGTCAATGCTGACATCTTTCCGTTGGGGCTGAATACAATTGCACCCTTCAATAATTCCCTGGGAAAATGAATCCCGTTGCTGATTCCCTGCCAAGAAACACGTTGGCTACCGTTCAACTGGGATTGGATTACAACGGCTTGGCTGAAGCCCAACGACAGGATCTAGCGTATGAAGCATGTAGGACATCCTGCTCGTCCCTCCGTTGGGAAGACTTACCCCTCGAAGACTCAAACACCACCCTCCTCTGGTGAATTGCGACCTTGGATTCCCGCTGTCATGCGCCGGCTGGTGTTTGATTTCATTCATGGCCTTTCATATCCCTCGTGCCATTCTACTGCACAGCTGCTGAAGACGAAGTTCATTTGGCACGGCATTTCTAAGGATGGTAAGGACTGGGTCCGCGCCTGTACTTCTTGCCAAACTTCCAAAATTACATCGACGCACGGATTCAGGAGTGGGCCCCTTTCATCAACCTCATCATCGTTTAACACACATTCACGTCGACGTTGTAGGCCCCCTACCCACATCACAAGGACCTCGTTACCTGTTTACCGCCATCGACCGCTCCACTTGTTGGCCTGAAGCCATTCCCATTGAAACTGCAATGTCCCCCTCATGCCCATCTGCCTTACTCTCAGGATGGATTGCAAGATTTGGTATTCCCGAGCATATTGCTCCTGACAGGGAACCACTTTCACCTCTCAATTGTGGATATCATTAGCAAATCTTCTGGGCATCACCCTACATCAGACAACTGCCTACAACCCCGCAGCCAATGGAATGGTTGAACGTTTCCATCGCACCCTGAAAGCAGCTTTGATGTCATGCTGCAAGGATTCCAACTGGTTTACTCAGCTTCCCTGGGTCCTCCTGGGACAAAGGACCACTCCTAAAGGTGCCCTCGACGTCTCGGTAGCTTAAATGGTGTATGGCGACCAGTTGGTCGTCCCCGCCGAATTTTTTCCTTCTACAACCTCCTCCGACGATCTCCAGCGCATACGTCACGTCGTGGGAAAATTTACTCCATGCCGCCAAACTTACAAGACCCCATCAATGCATCACATACCGACAGACTTGCACTTTGCAACGCACTTCTTCCTGCGCAGCGACACTATCAAGCCACCGCTAACGCCCCATTACAAGGCCCTTTCCTTGTGATCTGACCCAGTCCGAAAGCATTCCTCCTAAACATTCGTGACAGAGAAGATTGGGTCTCCATTGATCGTCTAAAACCTGCTTATCTCCTGCCAGATGACCCGCCTACAGTTCGCCTCTCAAGATCAGAGAGCCCTATTTAACATGTACAGTTAGTCATTTTTAAGGGCGGAGCCATGTACCAACCGTGTGTCACACGATCGTACATAGTAATGACATTCCATTTTGTGTATATGTTATGCTTGTATCTTTGCTCTCCCCTCGCACTAAAAAGAACCTGAAATAACATGTATGTTTTTCTTACTGTTAACTGTTAACCAATGCGGTGTCAGTTTGAACAGGAAAGTAACTCAGTTGCTTTCATCCTGTCCTTGAGTCACAACCCTCTCTGAGCTCGCCACAAAGGCGTCACAATATGGCTGTAATAGGCCTGATAGCAGAAATTCATGTGTCATCCGAGTGTGACCA
>NC_090767.1:30623719-30626219 GCF_036898095.1 Palaemon carinicauda
CCGTAAGGAATTGGCAAGTAGTGTCGCAAAACTTATATTTTTATAGTGTTGGAAAGTGTTTCTAGATGATCTGGCTACCCATGCCTATCTTTTTTTTAGCCAGATATGGCGTATATATAGGTATGTGTTCGATTTTCCGGTGATTGCCATTTTTTCGTTTTTTCCCAATTCTTTCAAAATTACTACGTACTAAGGAACTATCACAGAGTAATGATTCCTCTAGATGTTTATTTGTCGGAAAATTTTGTTTACTTTTTTTTTTGATTGAATATCATCAAATTTTTTTAGGTAAAATATTGTTTTACATTTTTTTTTTCGATTTTATTTCCCTTCAAAAAAAATTTTTTGGGTCAGAATTTTAATTTTATAGTCGTAAAATAATCGACAATTATCCAGCAACCCACCATACAATTTTTATGCATATCCAATAATAATTAGATTAGTAAATAACACCTTGAAATTGACATACCCTTCCTACATTTCAAGTGGCAGATTAGGGAGTCTGAGTCAGTGTGGTTGGCGGCCATTTTGTGGACATATCCGAAGCGTAAGCTGCCCTATCTATATATATTCTTGTTCCCTATAGAAATTGTGATATTTTGGTATATTTTTACCTGCATAAATATCATATTATATATTAAATATATGTATTTTTTTACGAAATTTCCAAGTACTCAAAAAATTACCTTTAGATATGGCCCCTGATATAAATGTAATTTACAAAATAATGAAGATTTTTTTACATATTTCTATTTTAGGATAACATATGTTTATTCCCTAAGAAAATTAGCCACTTCCTATTTCATTTGGGTACCCAAAAAAATTCATGAAATTTGGACAATTTTTTTTGGCCAAAAAAAAGTTACCCTTTTTTTCTCATTTCAGATCTTCACCTCTATGGGTCTGACTTCATCCAAAATACATCAAGATGTGTCCTAAACATTCAAGAATCAATTCCTAAAAGGATTTGTGTATATATGTATAAACTTTTTTTTTATGAATTTTTATGTCAGGTCTTTTTTTTTCTACTTAATTTTTTAAAATATTTATAATAAATAGTTTTTCTGCAGATGAGTAGTATTTATCTTTACAGTTGTTTTAAGCATTCATTGAAGTTTTTTTTGGCAAAAGAAAAAAGGATGTTACTGCAAAAACTGATTTTTCAAGAATTTTTTTTGGCGTCGGGGTCGTTCGCGTCCGAGTATACCCTTAAAGGGGTGTCCGAGGACCGTACCTATCCAGGGTTAAAGTTCTCTTAGTTATGGGCACACTCAGGCACACTATTCAATCTGATTTCTCTTCCTCTTGTTTTGTTAAAGTTTTCTTAGTTTAAATATGACATATTTATCATCATTTTGTTACTCGTCTTAAAATATTTCATTTTTCCTTGTTTCCTTCCCACACTGGGCTATTTTCCCTGTTGACGCCCATGGGCTAATAGAATTCTTCTTTTCCATCTAGGGTTGTAGCCTTGCAAATAATATATATATATATATATATATATATATATATATATATATATATATATATATATATATAATATAAATATATATACTATATATATATATGTATCTGATAGTATATATACAGCATATATATATATATATATATATATATATATATATATATATATATATATATATATATATATATATATATATATATATATATATACAGATATATAAACTTATATATATATTCATACATACATATATATATATATATATATATATATATATATATATATATATATATATATATATATATGTATATATATATATATATATATATATATATATATATATATATATATGTGTGTGTGTGTGTGCATATATATATATATATATATATATATATATATATATATATATATATATATAAATATATATATATATATATATATATATATATATATACACACACACACACACATATATATATATATATATATATATATATATATATATATGTGTGTGTATCTGTTTGTGTTTATTATGTTCATATGCACATGTGTTTATGAATACTTGCATGTATACATACACGCTTCCCTGAATCATGTGAAAATTTAGTTTAAAATGACATAGTATTTGCTAAACAGTCATTATGTTTGAATAGTATTTATTATAATTTGATTATAATTGATATCAGAAAGGAAAAAGGAAAACATGTGTAGACAATTAATATGAGAGATTGAAAGTTGATGTTAAAAAAAACCGGTGTTTTTCTTCCGTAACCTCCAGAGACCACGAATTGTATAAATCGTAACACTATACTTCCACTCTGTAGTTACCTCAGTTAATCATTTTAAGGAATGGGACATTTTCCATAACATATTAATATCAGGTAGTCCTAAAGTCGATAACTCTTAAAGGTGTATGTCAGCTAAAAATTTTATAAGCCCACAGAACGGGGTTTCCTTTTGAGCTGTAACCCAATGACCTTGAAGACAGCTGAGTGTCTGCTAATGGGACAAGCTTCCCACCCACCACCTTCCCCTACG
>NC_090767.1:30636219-30648719 GCF_036898095.1 Palaemon carinicauda
TTGCCTGTCCTAAAAAAAGCTTGGCTTAATTGTCTGTTTTATTGGAGCATGGATTAAATGCTTGGCTTAATTGGCTGACCTGAAAAAGCTAAACTTGATTGTCTGGCTTCATGCTTCTAGGATCAAATGTTTGTCTTAATTGCCTGGCCTAAAGAAGCTTGGCCTAATTGTCTGGCTTCATGATGCCTTGATTAGAGGCTTGGCTTATTTGCTTTGCCTAACAAAACTTGGGGTAATTATCTGGCTTATGCTGCGTGGATTAAAGGTTTGGCTAAATTGCCTGGCATAAAGAAGCTTCTCTTAATTGTCTGGCTTCATGCTGCTTGGATTAAAGGATTGGCATAATTGCCTGGCCTATACAAGCTTCTCTTAATTTTTTTGCTTCATGCTGCTTGGATTAAAGGCTTAGCTTAATTGCCTGGCCTAGATAAGCTTGACTTAATTCTTTGGCTTCATGCTTATTGAATTATAGGCTTGACTTAATTGCCTAGCCTAAAGAGGCTTGGCTTACGTGTCTGGCTTCATGCTTTTTTATTACTGATTTGGCTTAATTGCCTAGCCTGAAGAAACTTTTCTTAATTGTCTGACTTTATGCTGCTTAGATTGAAAGTTTGGCTTAATTGCTTGGCTTGAAAAAGCTTGGCTTAATTGTATGGCTTCATGCTTCTTGGATTAAAGGCTTGGCTTAATTGCCTGGCCTAGAGAAGCTTGACTTAATTGTCTGGCTTCATGCTCCTTGGTTTAAATGCTTGGCTTAATTGCATGGCTTAAATAAGCTAGGCTTAATTGTTTGGCTTCAAGATGCTTCGGATAAAGGTTTGGCTTCAAGATGCTTCGGATAAAGGTTTGCCTTATTTGCTTAGCCTGAAGAAGTTTGGCTTAATTGTATGGCTTCATGCTGCTTGGAATATAGGCTTGGCTTAATAGCCTGGCCTAAAGAACCTAAGCTTAATTGCCTGTCTCTGGCTTTAAAAAGCTTGGCTTAATTGTATGGCTTCATGTTCCTTGGATTAAATGCATGGCTGAATTGCCTGGCCTAAAGAAGCATGGCCACTTGCTGCAAGGATAAAATAATGTAATGGTGAGAAGGGTTGTGCGAACCACGATGGCTTCTATTTTCCACAAAGAGGAAGTTAGCAGAACCCACCCGATAAGCGCTATGGTAAGAGCGAAACCCTTATATGGTGTGTTTTAATAAAAAAAATATTATGTATATATATATATTTGTATATATACACACACACACACACATATATATATATATATATATATATATATATATATATAAAGAAGTGATAGATATGGCTATACCTAATCTGCTCCCAATCGTTTTTGTGCAGAATAATACTATGATTCATAAGAGTCAAGTGGGGAAAAAAGTTGTTAAATTATCCCCTAGAAATAGAGGTTATAGTTGGACAACAAAGGGATGTAGCTGGAACACAAATAAACAGAGTATCAACCAAGCCAGCCATCGAAACGAAAGCCTTTTGAGGTATGGGAGTCTACTCCACGTGACCCGAATATATGACAAAATCAAGTTATTTGAATCTCTGGGAGTCTAATGAAGTTATTGATGCTGGAGGTTGATTTAATTATGACTTAAAACAGTGGTTTTAATAAATTTTTCATATTGTGTATTAATCACATACTACAATAATAAATGCCTTTATTCAAATATCCAATAATATTTACTATTAGTTTTCACGACTATTTTGAATTGTCAAGCATTAAAAATCAAATAAATATATAGTTAAACTAGTAAAGCTTACAAAGTATATATATATATATATATATATATATATATATATATATATATATATATATACATATATATATATATATATATGTATATATATATATATATATATATATATATCTATATATAAATAAATATATTTATATATATATATACATATATATATACATATACATATATATGTATGTATATATATATATATATATATATATATATATATATATATATATATATACATATGTATATATATATATATATATATACATATACATATATATGTATGTATATATATATATATATATATATATATATATATATATTTCTATATATACATATATATATATATATATATATATATATATATATATATATATACATTCACATATATGTATATATATATATATATATATATATATATATATATATATATATATATATATATATATATATATATACATTCACATATATATATATATATATATATATATATATATATATATATATATATATATATATATATATATATATATGTATATATATAGGTATGTAGAAGGACTGGGTAGAAGGGATTATGTAATTGTCGTGGGTGATTTAAATGCTAGAGTGGGCGCTGGAGAGGTAGAAGGTGTCATTGGGAACTATTGTGTACCAGGTGAAAATGAGAGTGATGAAAGACTGGTAGATATGTGTGTTGAGCAAGAGATGGTGATAAGTTCTAGCTTTTCCAAAAAGAAAGATAAAAACAAGTATATATGGCTTACAGTGGCAAATGGAAGAGTGGTAGTAAGGGGATTAATGGGTTATGTGTTGATAACTAAAAGAATATTTGGATGATTGAAAGATGTGAACGTGTTTAGGGGTATAGCTAATGGTGTGTTTGATCATTTTTTAGTGGAAGGAAAACTAGTTTTAGCAAAAGAGTGGGGGAATAGAGTAGGTGGATGTAAAAGGGAGCTAATGAGGGTATAAGAGCTAATAAAACCGGTGGTATTAAGTAAATATCAAGAAAAGTTCAAAATGGCATATGACGAAGTAAAAGTATGAGAAACTGGTAATAAAGAGAAGGAGTGGAAGTTGGTTAAAGAAAATTTTGTTGGGATTGCAAGTGATGTATGTGACAAGAAGTTTGTTGAAGGCAGCATGAGGAAGGGCAGTGAGTGGTTTAATGAAGGAGTGATGTTGAAGGAGGAAGAGAGAACGAGGGCTTTTGAAGAATGGCTGCAGAATAATAGTGTAGAGAAGTATGAAAGGTAAGTGAGGCAAAGAGGGCAGCTGACCTGAGGTGGGGTCAGGGATTCGGTCATTCATATGAAGAGAATAAGAAGTTTTGGAAAGAAGTGAAGAGAGTAAGGAAGGCTGGTTCAAGAATTAAAGAGACAGTGAAAAATGGAAATGGAAGGTTGTTAAAAGGAGAGGAGGCAAGGAAAAGGTGGGCGGAATATTTTGTAAGTTTACTGAATGTTAAGGATAATAGGGAGGCAGATATAATTGCTGTTGCAGGTGTTGAGGTGTCGGTGATGGGAGAGGAGAAAGAGAGAGAGATTAAAAGAGAGGAAGTGGGGACTGCGCTATATGAAACTAAAGTAGGAAAAGAATCTGGGATGGATGGTGTGAGAGCTAAGATGTTGAAGGAAGGGGGTGTGACTTTACTTGAATGGTTGGTGAGATTGTTTAATATGTGTTTTGTGTTGTCAATGGTACCAGTAGATTGGGTTTGTGCGTGTATACAATGGTAAGGGAGAGGTGTATGATTGTTGTAATTCAAGGGGCATTAGTATGTTGAGTGTAGTTGGATAAGTGTATGGTAGAGTACTGATTAATAGGATTAAGGATAAAACAGAGAATACAATCTTAGAAATACAGGGTGGTTTTAGAAGAGGTAGGGGTTGTATGAATCAGATTTTAACAGTTAGGCAGATATGCGGGATATATTTGGCAAAAGGTAAGGAAGAGTATGTTGCGTTGATAGGGAGGCAATATGGAATATGATGAGGTTATATGGAGTTGGTGGAAGGTTGTTGCAAGTAGGGAAAAGTTTCTACAAAGGTAATAAAGCATGTGTTAGAATAGGAAATGGAGTGAGTGATTGGTTTCCGATGAGAGTGGGGCTCACACAGGAATGTGTGATGTCCCCGTGGTTGTTTAACTTGTATGTTGATGGAGTGGTGACTGAGGTGAATGCTCGAGTGCTTGGACGTTTGGACGTGGATTGAAACTGGTAGATGAGAATGACCATGAATGGGAGGTAAATCAGTTGTTGTTTGCAGATGATACTGTACCGGTTGCAGACACAGAAGAGAAGCTTGACTGACTAGTGACAGAATTTGGAAGGGTGTGTGAGAGAAGGAAATTGAGAGTTATTTTGGGTAAGAGTAAGGTTATGAGATGTACGAGAAGGGAAGGTGGTGCAAGGTTGAAGGTCATATTGAATGGAGAGTTACTTGAGGAGGTGGAGCAGTTTAAGTACTTGGGGTCTCTTGTTGCAGTAAATGGTGGAGTGGAAGCAGATGTACGTCAGAGAGTGGATGAAGGTTGCAAAGTGTCGGGGGCAGTTAAGGGAGTAGTAAAAAAAACACACACACATATATATATATATATATATATATATATATATATATATATATATATATATATATATATATATATATTATATATATATATATATATATATATAAAGTGTGATTCTAGCTGCGGACAGTGTGGGGTAGGCAGATTGGTTTTTCTTAGAGTAGTTACGAGAAAGGAGTCATTTTGTTTGAAAGTAATTCAATATCAATTCATCAGCATCATAATTTTTTAATTTATGATTCCGAATTATAATTACGTTGTATGGACCCATATGTTGTGTTATTCGGTTTAATATTCCAACAGAAATATTATTCGCTAAA
This sequence comes from Palaemon carinicauda, assembly GCF_036898095.1. Taxonomy (NCBI): domain Eukaryota; kingdom Metazoa; phylum Arthropoda; class Malacostraca; order Decapoda; family Palaemonidae; genus Palaemon; species Palaemon carinicauda. Next base: position 30,640,867 of record NC_090767.1, read on the forward strand.
AAAATGAATTTTAGAATAATTTGTAAATTTTGGTCTGACTGAAAAACATTACTCATACATAATTCACATATCCTATAACAATTCATTTTCTCAAGATAGCATATGAGCAAGTATTTCAGGGATGACTTATGATTGTGTGGGAAGGCAATCATCTGAGACCAACAATATTACGAATCATCTTCATATTACTTTGTGTATTTTCCTACCTTACAATATGAAATGTTAGTTAGATTTATTCATAGATTTGTTGGTCTCGTTAAACATTTTTTTTTCTAAAGCAACGGTTTACATTAAGTTGTGCCACCACAAATGAAATCTACTGTAGATGGTAGATTCTATAGACAGGTCACTTAATGCTTGATATATTGCATGACAAAACCTTTAGGTACTATCTGTCATAATTACTGATTACACGTTAATAACCCTTTCTCTCTCTCTCTCTCTCTCTCTCTCTCTCTCTCTCTCTCTCTCTCTCTTCCTATATATATATATATATATATATATATATATATATATATATATATATATATATATATATATATATATATATGTATATGTATATATGTAAATATCAACCACGAAGAGCATTTAATACCGAATTCTATCTTGGGAATATATATCCACTTGGAATTCATTTTATGGTAACAGCTTCTGGCCGGGTGGAGATTCAAACCCCCACCTGTAGGCCGGAAACCATGCCAGCACGATTTTACTGGCCAGAAGCTGTTACCATATAATGAATTCGAAGTGGATACATATACCCAAGATAGAATTCGTTATTGAATTCCTTTCGTGGGTGATATTTACATCAATTAAAATCATGTTTGCTTTTGATATATATATACATATATATATATATATATATATATATATATATATATATATATATATATATATATATATATATATATATATTCACATTAGAGGGGAGAGGGATTAGTCATACCCTGGTGATTTGGGGTGCATGTGTGTGTGTGCATATCTCTTTAAATATTTACCTACCATTATTGATGGATCGCATACTCTATTAACACTATTAAAGATTGTCAAAATTAATGAATATTTTATCTTCATATTTAATCATTAGTTTTTCTGGTCGATTCTTGTACTGTCAGTGAATCATGTGCGGTGGACTGTAGGCATTACTTAAAAGTCCTTGCTTTGCCCTTCCATTCCCCCTACTTTTAAGCCTTCTAATCTCTCCTTTTTTGCTTTTAACCTTCTTACTTTTCCCTTCCATCCCCCCTACTTTTAAGCCTTCTAATCTCTCCTTTTTTGCTTTTAACCTTCTTACTTTTCCCTTTCATCCCCCTACTTTTAAGCCTTCTAATCTCTCCTTTTTTCCTTTTAACCTTCTTACTTTTCCCTTTCATCCCCCTACTTTTAAGCCTTTTAATCTCTCCTTTTTTGCTTTTAACCTTCTTACTTTTCCCTTTCATCCCCCTACTTTTAAGCCTTCTAATCTCTCCTTTTTTCCTTTTAACCTTCTTACTTTTCCCTTTCATCCCCCCTACTTTTAAGCCTTCTAATCTCTCCTTTTTTTCCTTTTAACCTTCTTACTTTTCCCTTTCATCCCCCTACCTTCACCCACCTTTAAGCCTTCTAATCTCTCCTTTTCTGCTTTTAACCTTCTTACTTTGCCCTTCCATCCCCCTACCTTCACCCACTTTTAAGCCTTCTAATCTCTCCTTTTCTGCTTTTAACCTTCTTACTTTGCCCTTTCATCCCCCTACCTTCACCCACTTTTAAGCCTTCCAATCTCTCCTTTTCTGCTTTTAACCTTCTTACTTTGCCCTTTCATCCCCCTACCTTCACCCACTTTTAAGCCTTGCAATCTCTCCTTTTCTGCTTTTAACCTTCTTACTTTGCCCTTTCATCCCCCTACCTTCACCCACTTTTAAGCCTTCCAATCTCTCCTTTTTTGCTTTTAACCTTCTTACTTTGCCCTTTCATCCCCCTACCTTCACCCACTTTTAAGCCTTGCAATCTCTCCTTTTCTGCTTTTAACCTTCTTACTTTGCCCTTTCATCCCCCTACCTTCACCCACTTTTAAGCCTTGCAATCTCTCCTTTTCTGCTTTTAACCTTCTTACTTTGCCCTTTCATCCCCCTACCTTCACCCACTTTTAAGCCTTCTAATCTCTCCTTTTTTGCTTTTAACCTTCTTACTTTGCCCTTTCATCCCCCTACCTTCACCCACTTTTAAGCCTTCTAATCTCTCCTTTTTTGCTTTTAACCTTCTTACTTTGCCCTTTCATCCCCCTACCTTCACCCACTTTTAAGCCTTCTAATTTCTCCTTTTTTGCTTTTAACCTTCTTACTTTGCCCTTCCATCCCCCTACCTTCACCCACTTTTAAGCCTTCTAATCTCTCCTTTTTTGCTTTTAACCTTCTTACTTTGCCCTTCCATCCCCCTACCTTCACCCACTTTTAAGCCTTCTAATCTCTCCTTTTTTGCTTTTAACCTTCTTACTTTGCCCTTTCTGCTTTCTTTATATCATATCCTTAGTGATATGATGTTCAGTTGGTCTGAATGTCTGTCTGTCGGGTTTCTGTACCGTTTGGGAGCTAGTGCAACCATTGCATCACTAAAGGTGTACTGTAGGCACTAGTAATTATCATTTGCTACTTCCTTCCTTTCTGCCCAGATCCTTCTTGCTAATACAGTGGTAGTGTGTTCGCCTAAACATTCTCATGGCAGCAGATCGATACCAGTCTGGGACTGTGAGTTTAAGCTGTTTGCTGGGGAAGCCACTGCTGTGGTTGGGCAACAAGGGGTGTTAGTTAGGCTTAACCAGCTGATGTTTTGGTGAGTGTCTATATAAGGCAAAATTACTGTTGCCTATCCATTCTCTCTCTCTCTTTCTCCCTCTCTCTCTCTCTCTCTCTCTCTCTCTCTGTATATATATATATATATATATATATATATATATATATATATATATATATATATATATATATATATATATATATATATATATATATACATTTATATATACAGAGAGAGAGAGAGAGATAGAGAGAGAGAGAGAGATATGATCTAACAGTAAGCGAGTAACACGCATTTCTGAATTATTAAATGCTCCCAAATGAACATCATGAAGCGACCCTGGAGGTCCTGTGGAGAGAGGGGTTCCCTTGCTATACATGACCACATAAGCAGCCTTTGAAGTAAAGTATATAAAGAGAGAGAGAGAGAGAGAGAGAGAGAGAGAGAGAGAGAGAGAGAGAGAGAGAGAGAGAGAGAGAGAGAGAGAGAGAGAATAAGCATCATGCATCCAATAACGCATTTGAAATTTCATTTATATAGATTTTTATTACGGTATTTACTTTTGCAATTTGAAAAGCATCTCTCTCTCTCTCTCTCTCTCTCTCTCTCTCTCTCTCTCTCTCTCTCTCTCTCTCTCTCTCTCTCTCTCTCTCTTTTATCCTTGTAATACAACATAAAATTTTGTTGGTTTAAACTTTGTATATTAGTTTCTCTATATTCATTTTCCATCGCTGTTTACAAGTTCAAATATTGTAAATTTAACCTTCCCTAATCCCCCTCCTTTCTCCCCCCCCCCTCTCTCTCTCTCTCCCCTCTCTGGGTCCCGCGTTTTGAAGTAAAATTTTGCTGTCTTTCATTTTCGCTTTGTCATTTGAAATTATTTTCGGATGCTTCTCGATAAATTCATGCGTATAGTATATAGTATATCCTCCCTCAATCCCTCTCCCCATACCCCTGCCCCCTACCCCTTCCAAGCTCATGCACCATAGACTAATACGATTCCGTTTTCCAGTATTTCTCGTAATCCTTCCATTGCTTCCTGCCACCTGCATACAAACACACTCACGTCATGCAACCCCATCGCCTCCCGACTCCACCTCCTGCACATACCACTCCCCTACCCCTTCCCCTGCTCCTTCCCTTGTCTCTTCCCCGCATAGCTATGCGTAATACTTTCGCCGCCATGTTCCTTCTAGAACCTTCGAGAACAATCTAAAATCACCCTGTGCTTTCTGCAACCTGCACACACACACACACACACACACACACGTCATGCAACCCCATCGCCTCCCAACTCCCCCTCTCACGCATACCTCTCCCCTCCCCCTTTCCCCTGTTCCTTCTCTCCTCCCCTCCTCGCGCAACAGCGTAATAACAGCCGTTAACTTCCTTCTAGAATGTTCCATTATACAGTCAAAAGCAAATGTCTTGTCGTCTCCAGTCCCCCTCTGTGACCTCCAATGTCTATAGATTTCAGAACTTCAGGTGTAGATGAGTTTGGTTGTTAGGGGAGAGGGCAACGGGGGGGGGGGGGGCGAACGACGGTGGGCCGGGGAAGTTCTTGTTAGATGTTAGAGCTGGAAGGGGTGTGATGTGAGGGGAACCATGAAAAATTATGGATGAACGTAAATTCAGTATGATTTCTCCAGATCCTAATTTCATTAAAAAAAATGATTCTAACTTATAATTATATGGTATATTTATTGTGTTATTTGTTATGCCATTCTCACGAAATGGATCGATTTTTAGTTTGGAAACATATTATGACCCGAATGAAAAATGTTTTGTAGACACAAGCTAGGAGTCTCTCTCTCTCTCTCTCTCTCTCTCTCTCTCTCTCTCTCTCTCTCTCTTTCTCTCTTTTTTCCCATATATATATATATATATATATATATATATATATATATATATATATATATATATATATATATATATATATATATATATATATGTATATATATATATATCTATATATATATATATATATATATATATATATATATATATGTGTGTGTGTGTGTGTGTGTGTGTGTGTATTGCAAGATATAGTTTTAAAATCTAATTTGTTTTGACTGGATGAGTTTTAATTCATAAGGACCAGAACTGAAACGTAAACATCTTAGTTGAGAAAATACTGTACATTGGAAATATCAGGATATCCAACAAAACTTTGATAGAATTAATTATTATCTGACTATTTCAATCGATATCTGTTGATCCTAACTACGTCAAAATTGTTGAATTTAATTGATAACTAAAGTTAACGAAACTCTTGTGGACTTTGCCTCTGATATCATGAGCAATTCTTCTTCCAGTTAATATTAGGGAACTGGTTTCATATATTTCATGATTTTTGGAGGAATGCTTTGGTGGGGATTGGACAACGAAAGTGATGTAGGGGATAGGGAGTGATAGGAAGGGAGACACATAGAGAGAGAGAGACTGATGTAGGGAGGGACGGAGGAAGGGAGGGGGAGGAGGAATGACACAAATGGGTCACGAGAGATTGATTTTATTGATTTGGCTCAAAAACTTTACTTTCCTGACCGAGTGTTCCTGATTGGAGGAAGGGAGGCAGACCCTTGATGGGCGTGACACTTGAGTGCCAATCAATCGTGCAGTCGTGGAAGTAAAACATCGATTGAGGGTTGATGATCCAGCCAGACATAATATGCGAAGGCGAAAAAATTCTCACGATCTTTCAAGTATTCTATTTCTGCCCAGATTCTCATTTCATAAAAAGTGGAAAATCTAAAACAATGCAAATATATATATATATATATATATATATATATATATATATATATATATATATATATATATATATATATATATATATATATATATATATATATATTTCATTTGAAATTTTTATATTATTTTTTCTCAATATTGATATTAATATTTCTCTCTCTCTCTCTCTCTCTCTCTCTCTCTCTCTCTCTCTCTCTCTCTCTCTCTCTCTCTCTCTCCCCGTGAAAGCATGCAATTCCGCTACACGTGAAGCATTGTGCAATGTTGAGAACATGATTTCCATCGTAACAGAGTCAAACACTTATACTTCCCGGGTGACAGCGGCGCCATATCAAGTTCATTACCGATCGAGTGGTGATGGAACTAAGTCAGTAAATGGTCAAGTGGTTGTGACTTTTCATCAGCCTTTGATCATTTTGTGCTGTTGGTTCTTGTGAAATGATATAATGAACTATACTAGTGAGGTGCAAACTGTAGTGATTTGAATGAAATTGGTGAAGGTTTCATTACAAAATGCAATTTCATTTTGTGACTGTTTAAAAATGAAAAAAGAAAAACTCACAAAATTCATTGACAGAAATTCAGAGAAAAATTAGCTGCTTCTAAATTATCAGGTTTCCCTTCGTCCTAAGCCGTCGGACTGAGGCAAGTACTATCTACCATATCTTATATTTTCTTGGTTTTTCTCCTAAGAATAAAGTTATCATTCTATCAAATTAAATTCGTTTTCTCTCTCTCTCTCTCTCTCTCTCTCTCTCTCTCTCTCTCTCTCTCTCTGTCCAGTTCCTGTCCGTTTGGGAACTATTGCAACCAATGCATCGCTAGCGGTGTACTGTGGGCACTAGTAAACAACATTTGCTACTTCCTTCCTTTCTGCCCATATCCTTCTCGCTAATACAGTGGTAACATGTTCGCCTAGCATTCACATGGCAGCATATCGATCCCAGCCTGGGACTGTGAGTTTAAGCTAGTTACTAGGGAAGCTACTGCTGTGGTTGGGCAACAAGGGGTGTTGGTTGGGCTTACCCAGCTGACGTTCTGGTGAGTGTCTATATAAGCCAAAATTACTGTTGCCTATTCTCTCTCTCTCTCTCTCTCTCTCTCTCTTTACACACACACACACACACACACACACACACACATATATATATATATATATATATATATATATATATTTATATATATACATATATATATATATATGTGTGTGTGTGTGTGTGTGTGTGTGTGTGTAAAGAGAGAAAGAGAGAGAGAGAGAGAGAGAGAGAGAGAGAGAGAGAGAGAGAGATGATCTAACAGTAAGCGAGTAATACGCATTGTGAAATATTAAATGCTCCCGAATGAACATCATGAAACGATACTGAATCTCCTGATAAAGATAGGGTTCCCTTACTATACATGAGCACATAAGCAGCGGTTGAAGTAAAGTAAATAAAGGAGAGAGAGAGAGAGAGAGAGAGAGAGAGAGAGAGAGAGAGAGAGAGAGAGAGAGTGAGAAGGAGATTGAATAAGTATGACACATCCAACCTTTCATTTGAAATTTCATTAATATAGATTTTTATTATGGTATTTACTATTGCAATTTGGAAACCATCTCTCTCTCTCTCTCTCTCTCTCTCTCTTATCCCCGTACCTTAGTTTCTCTATATTACCTTTTGATCGCTGTTTAAAAGTTCCATAATGTAAATTCAACGTTCAGTCGCCTCTCGACCATATCCATTTGTATAACCTCCCCCTAATCCCCCTCCCTTCTCCCCCCTCTCTTTCTCCCCCTCTCTCAGTCCTGTGTTTTAACTTAAAATTTCGCTGTGATAAATTTTCTCTGTCATTTTAAATTATTTTCGGATGCTTCTCGACAAATTCATGCATATGTTATATCCTCCAGTAATCCCTCTCCCTTCGCCCTGCCCCCTCCCCCTTCCAAGGTCATGCACCATAGCCTAATAAGATCGCGATTTCAAGTATTTCTTGTAATCCTTCCTTGCGCTTTCTGCAACCTGCACACATGCAAGTCACGCACCCCCGTTGCCTCCCGACTTCCCCCTCTCACTCATTCCTCTCCCCTCCCCCTTTCCCCTGTTCCTTCTAACATTCCCTCCATGCGCAACAGTGTGATACCAGCCACCACTTTCCTTCTGGAACGTTCCATTGTACTTCCCTCATATTCCCACGTATTGTTTGCCAGCACCAATTTTTCCCCGCACATTTTCCCCCTTCGTCTTGGATATTTCCACAGCGACGGAGGTTACATCTCCTACTCTTTACCTCTTATAATTGAGCACCTTAATGTGTTAGTTATTTCAGCCAATAACTCTCTCTCTTTTGAATAA
>NC_090767.1:30661219-30693719 GCF_036898095.1 Palaemon carinicauda
GTAAATTTTTACAAATATTGAAAAAAAAACAGAAATTGGCAACCGCTGTTAAATACCCAATATACCAATAACTACGTCGTATCTGACAAAAACAAAATCACGCATGGGTAGCCAGATCATCTAGACACACTTTCCAACACTAAAAAAGCAAAAGTTTTACGACACTATTTCGCAATATCTTACGGAAAAATGACTTGGCAAAAAAATGAAAAAAAATGAAAAAGGGACACTCGCGGTAAAATGCCCGACATTCTAATATACGACATCTCAGATAAAAAAAAAAGACATGCACGTGTTAGCCCAACCATCAAGGCACACTTTCTAACACATAAACATGAAAAAAAAATGAATAATATACGGCAATTCCTTACTACGTAGTAATTTTTACAAATATTGAAAAAAAAACAGAAATTGGTAACCGCAGTTAAATACCCAATATACCAATAACTACGTCGTATCTGACAAAAACAAAGTCATGCATGGGTAGCCAGATCATCTAGACACACTTTCCAACACTAAACAAGCAAAAGTTTTACGACACTATTTGGCAATATCTTACGGAAAAATGACTTGGCAAAAAAATGAAAAAAAATGAAAAAGGGGCACTCGCGGTAAAATGGTCCTCGTGGTGATGAACGACATTTTAACTAAAAAAAAATCATGCACATGGTAGCCAAACAATCCACCAAGACTTTCCACAACTGATAACCTATACAAGTTGCACCATTCTACGACAATTTCATAATACGTAATAACTTTGATAATTATGCAAACTACCTCAGAAGGGTAAACTCGGACGCGAACGACCCCGACGCGTCTCAGAAATCGGGGAAGGAGTACAGCTACAGCAATGCACATCTGGACACTACTAGAGCGTGTAGGGGAGACACCTCCTGCAGGTCGATCACCCACAAATTCAGTCACGGGGGTGAGTCACGTGAGAAAAACCTGTTTTTTTTTTGACGCTCGGGGTCGCAAACGACCCACCGTACCTATCCAGGGTTAATACTACCCTGAAGACAAAGAAAATAATTCAAAACTAAGCTAAAAACAGTATGTCTAAATAGGGCAATAATTTAGTTTATTTTCTTAGATATCTAGTTTCCTAATGGTTTAATCTGCGATGTTACTAAATTATCCCTTCATTTTATCATTTATTTATTTCCTTATAACACTCGATATTTGTGACAATAGATAATTGGTCAACTTATATTTCTCTCTCTCTCTCTCTCTCTCTCTCTCTCTCTCTCTCTCTCTCTCTCTCTCTCTCTCTCTCTCTCTCAAATTTCAGTAACTTTAAAAGCAAATCGTTAATTCCCGAAGCCTTCATTGTTTTCATGTAAATATTTAAACTTTGATATTAGTAATAGGTAAATTATCTTTCATTTTCATTTTGAGTTTCATATGGTTCTCTAGGGTATCAATGACTTTAGTACATAATTATATGAGTAGTGTTGTTATAATATCTCTCATAATTAGGCTAAAAATATAAATCAGTAAAAGATATATTTTTAGGGCTGGAGCCATATCGTCATTATGAAAGTTCCTCAAAAGGCAATTTTCTACTTGGGATATTTCCTGCAAAAGATATACCGGAGAATTTTACCCGTAGAGCTACCACAATGTTACTTCTGTTACTTTATAAGGACAGGAATTTGACATTCATACCTCCTAATAAGGTGACTAACGATATATCCAGACTACATAGGATTTTTGCCACTGTCCTTCATTTTTGTGACGCCAGGGTTATTTATTCTGAAATTGTTGTTGTTGTTGGGGTATTAAAGCCAACACTTGTTGTTGGCACGGGCCTTTCCCTTGGTTGGCCCGTAGGAGTCTCTGAAATTGAGTGTTTTCCAAATCCTATCTCCTCCCTTGATACTTAATATTAAGACCTGGAATTACTACCATATATATATATATATATATATATATATATATATATATATATATATATATATATATATATATATATATATATAATGTACACCTCCCAAATTATTTTTTTTAAGTGTTTTATTGCTACAGAGGATTTTTTTTAGTATGGTTAAAAAAGAAACCATATAAAACATGGATGCAAAACTAAAAAAAAAAAAAGAATGAAATATAAAAACTGGAAAATAGGCTTAATTTTACATACAAAATTTCAATCATATATTTTCAAAACATAATCTTTCCCATCCCGGGCCCAGAATGGTATATAGCCGGGACAAAAATAGCCATACACCCTTGATCAAGAATCGTGCCCTAAGATTACCAACCGCTGTCGGATATATCTTTATATAGCAATCCTATCCTATCCTTTCCTAAACAGAAGTTGATTCTTCCGGAATGGTGAATAACTCAGATGTGAAATTTTAGACTAGGCTGACTGAATTCTGACAAGTATAGGGTAAGCTTTATCTAAGCTATAGTTATGTACATTTTAAGCTTTTTGCCAAAAATATATTTGTTTAAGACTTTTGATTCAGTTTGTAATATATGGGGGTGGATGTAGTTCATTGGGACAGGTGTAAACTTACTTATTAATTGTCCACTGTCTTTATGGGAACTTGTTCATTTGAACTGAAATGTGAGAATAGGAAGCTAGTTTTACAATTTACTAAATATTATGATTTAGTGTGTTTTTAAGAGTGGAGCTGGTTGGGTAGCAAACATGATGTTGAGGCTTAGTCTTAGGGCAAGCTAGCTAGGATTACTGCTGCCCCGGTAGTTAAGGATACGGCTCCTAGGTTATGTTAGGGGAAAACCATATGTCAATTGGCTTTCTTATGTTTGTTTTCGTTTTAAAATGTGGGTTTTCTGTCGTAAGTTTAGAAATTCTACACCCAGTCTGTTCCAACAGCCTTCAAAGGTTCCGTATGTATATTAGCCCTTATTTCTCTACTGAAAATGAGGATTCGATTTTATGCTGTGTGAATCTTTTCTTATCCAGCTCATCACTACCAGATGACTCTGACAATTTAGCCCACCAGTCATCGGCTGAATACAATTGGTGGAGTATGTATGATAGTGGCCACCTGTATGTATTATTATGGCCTACGCAGAATGCAGCCATGTAAGGTGGGTCGAAGGGGGTCGTTAGCACCCGTTAGATAAGTAGGTAAGGACATGGATTGTAGGTAAGGTTAGAGGGGAATGTTTAGGTTAGTTGACATCCAATTTTAATCCACGCTGGAGGAACTGGCCGCTGATATACAAAGGCTCCTTCAATCGCATAATAATATCAAGTAACAGATTGTTCGCTTGTATGGTATATTAGATGACAGCTCTCAAAAGGAAATTGAAGCCTTTCTCAAAGTAAATTAGTAACCAAGTGGTTCAAGTAATTAAGTAAATTAAGTAAGTACTCAAGAGGCACACAACAGCTACACAATTTTCTTAGGTACTTTGAGCTAACTAGCTTTATTAACTGTATTGCATGATAAAATGGTAAATTTGTGATTTGCAGATAGTGTTATGCACGGATAACCAATACCCTTTTGTATATTACTGTAATATACAGCATGTACTTACTCTATCACTAGAGTCAAGCTTAACTGTGATTTAAGTGTTCACTGTTTATGTTCGGACGACTTGACTATTTGAAAAGATACCTTACACGTAGCCTACATTTCCATAAACAATACATTACTCTAAAAATGTACTGTATAATATGGATACAAATTAAGATTAGCTAAGTGTATATATTTTTTATAATAACCACTAACCGTTTTCATACTGAGTCCTACACAGTTTTGAAGCATGACGCAATTCTGAAATGTTGCCGTCACTTCATGCGCATTGCTTAGGGAATCACATATCTACAATATATTACCCCATAAAAATGAACAATGTCCAGAAGTAAAATGTTAGGGGTATGATTTTTTGTTTACAATAATTATTAATACAGTATCTATGTTTATGTTCAAATCAACAAATAAACTAGACTGCGCTATAGTTCATTCCAAAATAAGTGCTATATTGCGTATCATTGAAGAAGGTTCAAGGTGATGTAATATCTGTCTTTGTGCAGAGTACCACAGTATGTCCCGTAAAGTACCTGTAAATAGTTATTTGCCTTCCTACAATAATTAATATATATTTACCACAGTCATGGATAGAAACTCAACAGGGTTTTGGGCCCGGGAGCAGATTGATGTTCGACGGTGATGAATGCAGGTATGAATTGTAAGGTGAGAGAAAGAGTAAACATGAATGAACAGAATGTGAAACTTGTCCAGAGCAAGTATTCATGTGAAATCTGGGAGTGACAAGGTAATAACAAAAAGTATAAAAGTAATATATGAAGATAAAATGGAATGTATGATAAATAATATTTGATGGGTATATAAAATGAGGGGATTTTATAAGGTATCGAATAATAAAACGAGTAATACTGGGGTCAAACGTAATATGCATACGAGGGTATTACATAACTAATCAAGTAATAGACTTGAACATTTCATGATTAGAGAAGAAGAAATCCTATTGGTGGAGGAAAAGTCTCTGCGTAGGGAGGCGGGGTTTTTGCGCAGAAGGTTTATCCAATTATACGGTTTTGTCTTTTCCTCCGATTATTATACATCCAAGAAGGTAATGTATGGAGAAGAAAAGGCTTGTTTTATGTTTATAAATCGTTTCCCCAGTATGATTTTCCCACCCAAAACCCCGAGTTCTCACTGGGGGTCCCCCATTCTCGTAGGATATAGATATTTCTGAAACTATTCATTTGCGACGGGAACGAATGTCATTCTCGAAGAAAGCGTAATTTTTTCTAAAAGAAAAAGTAGTTTTTTTTTTCCTAGGTTACATTGCCCTGTAATGCAGTAAAATAATACCCTCTTTGTCTATTATTTATTTTTTTATTCTATATTTCATATATGAAAGATCTTTTTTAATAATGTAGCTGTTCTTAAAACATTTTATTTTGATTGCTTATTTTTCCATATCTCAATAATGGTAGATTGAGGTCCTCTATCAGTTGCAGAGAGGCTACGACGAGTGCTTCTCTCGGTAATGTTATGGACGAGGGGTTCCTCTAACAGTTATTATTACTTTTGTTAATATGTCTATAGATAAATATCTGCACCAAAACTCCAGTTCTGTGAACAATTGGCTTGAAATACAAATTAGTATAAGTTTAAAAGATTTAAATTGACAGGTAAAAAACATAATAAATATTGCTCCGCTTTTGATAATTCTTTATTCATTTAAGGAATTCAATAGATTAATTGCATAATTTGATGTCTATATGTTAAATGCTTCAATATCTGTTACACATGGAAAGCTAATTGTTTTTTTTTTTTCAATGTGTTGAAAGCAGCCAGGAAAGATGAATTTGAAATCATAAGAATAATGCATGAAGTATGATGCATATGCCAGAATACAACATTCCCATGTTTATGAGGGTTTTTTAAATGGGTTCTTGGGAGGGATTACCTTGACGCTTATTCGTCAAGTCATCCAACTGATGGCAATTTTATAATTATCTCAATTATTCCGTTCAATGAATAGAAATAAATTCTTGTAAAATAGTCATGTTTTCAGTACATCCAATATGGTGTACTGTAAGCTTTATTAGGGTTTTGTTTTGCATTTTGAAATAATCTCATTTGTTACCTCCTGTCCCTAAGTTCCGCTTGCTACGCAGCTAACATTACTCAAAATGGATTAGAGTGTGTGTCTCCCTTCATGGTGGGAAATAATTCCTCTACTAGCTGCAAGAAAGTCCAGAGCCTTGTGATGAGAGCACCGATATCTCTTTCGAGTGACGGTACGTACTGAAGACGTACCTTCTCTGTTAGCGAGATGTTAAGTATCCGAAATGATCCCTTTGATCATCGATTTCCTGTTGATGGCATTTGCTGCTCTTTTGTAAGAATCTTTGCCAATTTGGTCCAGTAGTGTCTACCTATAATCTCTCTTACATTTCACGACATGTGATATTCTTTAGCCACTTCCAGTATATCTGTGATGGCGCTTGACAAAATGGTGGACTGGTATGTCTTAACCCATGAAATGCTAGGGGAATGATGCCAAAGGACAAAGGCTGCATCATGAGTTTACCAATTTTATTATAAAACTAATATTTTCTTATTTATTACATATTAATTACCCAATATTTATATAAAATTCTTAACTACAGTCAAGCTATTGTTTTATAATAATTGGAAAAAAATCTTTGATAGTATAGTGGAAATAAGATAACAGAAATTAAAAAATAAGAAATGCCCCAAAAGTGTGAGACGTCTTTTTCGTGTCGCATATGTCACACTCGGTTAACTTACGAGTTTCTGCTGAAGGGTCGACATCAATCATATTGTGACAACTGTCTGGTACCTTTAACAGTGAGGCATTTGTTGACCAAATGCCCCAATTATAACAAATTAGGAAATGGATATCTGTTTGAGGCTCGAGGTGAGGATAGCGAGTATATACTACCCAAGATTCTTAGACATGATGTGTCCTACTATGCAAGCAGAATTTTTAGATTTATTTCTAAAGCAGGTCTTCTGAAAACTATTCAAAATTTATTTTTCCGTCTTGAATTTTATGGTTTTAACTGAATAATCTTTCATTTTCATTTACAATTAATGATATTGGCGTCAATGACCTCAGATGCCAGAAAACTTGAAGACGATCTTCCTCTATGGTTTTCTGACTTAACAACTTTTAGCAATCGAAAATCGTATCATTGTTTCTATGTAAGAAACAACAATAATAAGAATAGGGAAGTGGGGAATATGGGGAAAGGAAGAGTACCGTTTCTAGGTATGCATAAACATATCGTACATGCTCTCCAGAAGTTTCAGTTAATTAATTTTACAAATAATGAAGGTAAAGGGGTCTTTAAATGATGATTTCATCTTTACTGTGTCGTCTGCAGGACTGAGTTTTACAGAATCATCTTTGCGTATTATGTTTCTGTTACCAGTTACTTGCCAATAATTAAGGAAAGTTTCCATAGGAGGTTTTATATTTTGCCTCCTCCATTCCTTGTCTCTTCAAGGGCATGCATCAGTCACTTTACAAGCCTTTTTCCCTGTAAAACCATTGTCCATGCTAAGCCTGGGTTCAGATTCTACTCATTTCGTTTTTTTTTTTTTATTTTGGAACTTTTTATACAAAGATCCATACTTAGAAGTCGCATGGAAGTTTCCTGGAAATTACAATGGTACACCAGATATAATTAACACTTTTGGCTCTACCCTTCACCACCTCCAGTACAGCAATAGTTGCTAGAAAACCTTGGCTTTCAAAGACCCAACCATAAATGAATTATTTTTATTTGAGTTTTATTCCTGGTTAGTGAATGCTGTTCATTATTAAAGTTTTATGGATGTTAGCGTGTGCCGCTAAACATTACCGATTGATGTTTTTTAATTTTTGTAAAGAGAAGCGACCGTAGGACTGAACAAAAACCATTAGATTTAGCGTAAAACATTTGAGCAGAAAATATATGTTTTATTATAGTAAATAATGGGATTTCACCGAATTTGGTTTCATATCATCGCAACTAAACTGAACATCCAGTTCAACTAACATATGTATGATGAACTTGGCCAAACTGTTTGTTCTGTTTGTTTGCATTGAAATATCATCATTATTATTAATTATAACTATTGTTACTGTTATTGGAAAAGCAGGAAGCCAAAAGCGATTGAGCTCTAATAGGGCAGCCCAGTGCAGAAAGAAAAATATATTATTGAAGTATGGAAGGAATAATAAAAAAACTAAAAAATATAAGATTATGCTTTAAACTTAAGTTCTGTAAATTTCTGTGAGGTAATAACTACAAAATATTAAGATAATTTTCATTTTTTTCTATCCAAACAAACTACAATTTCACTATCAGGGATATGGCAGGTGAGATTGCTGATCCTTTAAGCGCATTGACGCTTGTTGCTGGTATCTCCCTCTACCTCTAATCAGAACTTGAAGGGCTGGTTTGAATGAATGGGGAGTTTCCCCCGGGACGGAAGGAGGAAGTCCGTGATATGGATAGGGCGTCCTTCTGAGCCTTAACCTTGACTGACCATGAGCTGTTCTGATGAGGAGCGAAGTCCTGGCATTCTAACATCCGATGGCATAACACATCCATCCTTAGTAGTGTACTCACCTGCATGAGTGTCCACTTACTGATGATGCTCCCAAGAAAGGAGAACAAGAGGTCATACATGCATTTCCCGAGCTGTCAATCTAGCTGGAAAAGCAACACAAGGCTATATGCCCTACTGGAGTGGGAATTTCTATAGCAACTCTTCCAGACTCTTGCTCCAAGTAACTGGTTCTTGGGGAAAGCCATGGTTGCGTGAATACCATGGATATCATGTGCTTCGTTAGAGGCCCTAGTAGATACTTCTCCCGAAGATTTATGATTTCTAATTAGTGTCTCTAACTGGACACCGTAGCAAACTATCATTATCAACAGTTGATTAAAAATATGGAGAAGTCAAACCGAAAGTCATTATCAGAAGAATTTTAGGTGTTGGCTATAAAATCGAGTACAAATGTGAGACCAATTTCTTCACCCTTTTGGAGTGTGAAACAAGGTAAGAAAGACCACGGACCTCCTTAACATCTTTGAGGATACTAGGGCAAGGAGATAAACTGTTTTAAATTTGAGATCTCAATCAACAGCCTTACGAATTGATTCGTACGGTTCAATATTTAGGGACATAAGAACCTTAATCACACTTCAAGTCAGGGGTTTGATTCCTCGAGGTTAAAAAGATTGTTCTAAATCTTTAATTTAAGTTGAAAGCTTCCACAGTATTTATGATATTTAAGGGTATTAATAGAGAGCTAATTCGAAAGCAACAAAAAATATTTATCCTAACAATGAATTTTAAATAAAAATCCAAACTAGTATCTCGTCATGATAAAATGAAATAAAGGGTATACATATCAATTCATCATATTTCTAAATAATTGCAGAATACTCTATCTAAATTCAGTCTGGCACAACCAGATTAAAACCACCCATCTACAGTATGCAACCCAGATTCACAATAACAGTTTTTTTCTTTTTTAAATATTCTTCAAGAAACACATTCCTGGAGATATGACCTCATCCAACACCAGCACACGTTTTAAATAACTATCAACAACGTAAATAGGTGACACCACCAACTAGACTATTGTACCACCTGTGTGTCACACAATCGTAAATAGTAACAACATTTCTCTTTTTTGTATATATTATCCTTTGTATCTTCGCTCTCCCCTCGCACTGACAGCAACTTGCATTAACCTGTGTGCCTATTTCTCATTGTTAACAGTTAACAGAACCGGTTGCCGGTTGGACAAGAAATAGCATGTTGTATTTTTTACTTTCATTCTGTGACTTAGTGTGTATATATACATGATGTGTCTATAATAAAATAATCAGTTGCTGTCATCTCGCCTTTGAGTCACAACCTACTCCCGGCCTGTCACATTGGTGAACTAGGAGACACCCCAATAGCAATAGCGTACGGCGCCCTTAAACATACCTTCTGCAACAGTACTCGCCATCACCAGCAGGCCATGTAGAAAAGCTTTTTCAGCTCTCTCAACAACGTTGGGTGCCAAAGGGCATCGCTCGCCCTCAGGGAAATGACCAGTATCGTTCACCTGCAACCTGCCGCAGACGACTCTCCTCGTAAGGTGAACCTACTTCATGCCCTTTGTATACGCTGTTTACCCGAACCTGTACGCGACGCCATACCCGATGTCGATAGTTTACCCATAAAGGACTTGATGACCAAAGACGACGCCATTATGGACAGCCATTTCACAACCTTCAAGAGCTCCATCAAAACCTCCACTCCTGACGAAGAGGACACCTATTCAACGTCAACTGAAGCTGACGTGAATACCGTAGGACACACCCACCTACCCCGTGATGGGCTGGAGCAGCAACAAAGCCACCCATCACCAACCACTCAATAGCGCCCAAAACCAACGACTTCTACAGCCACTTACTACCTCCCATCAGCCGCAGTTTTCCTACAACCACTCCAGATTTGGACTGCCGCGAAGAAATGTGACAAGGATTTTCAGTGGCTAAAAAACGTGTGAATAGGCCACCGCTCATGGCAGTGGCCTCCTGGGTTTCTAATCTTTTCTTTTTACATGATGCAGGAACGGGCGTGCGATTTTTGGTAGACATGGATGCTAACCGTTCTCTTTTACCGAGGGAACTCTTCATGACACGTGGTAGCTGTCTAAGTCTGCCGACATCCGCCTGGTAGCAGCCAACGGATCTGCGATACCCACCTATAGTTACGAGAACCTCACATTATCGTTTGGAAACAGTAAATTTAATTGGAAATTTCTCGTTGCAGACGTCAGATTGTCAATCCTCGGTACTGATTTCCTCTCTCATTTCCACCTTTTGGTCGATGTCGCCCAAAGAAGATTGGTCAACGCAGACTCATACTTGTTGACACCTCTTCAACCCGCCCCCTCCAACCTCGCTCTCCAAATCAGCACACCCACTGATGCCTACGCCCACCTCCTCACGTCATACCGGGAAATGTTCCGTCCAGAACTTCACCAAACGCCCATGACTCGTACCAAACACGTTATTTATCACCATATCAAAATGACAGGACCCCAATCTTTGCCTAATTCAGACGTCTGGCACCGGATCAATTGGCCGCCGCCAAACAGACTTTCACCTAAAATAGAAGAAATGGGCATTTACCAAAAGGCCTGCAGCCCATGGTCGTCACCCTTACACATCGTCCTGAAAAAAGACTGGTCCGTCCGTTCGTGTGCGGTTTACAGGCACCAGAACATGCAAGCAGAACCGGATCACTACTCCCTCCCAAACATCGCCGACATGACCTCTTACCTTCACAAAGCAAAGGTTTTCTCCATGCTCGACCTCCTGAAAGGGTATTATTAGGTGCCTATGAACTCAGAAGAAATTCCAAGACCGCCATCACCACTCCCTTCGGTACATTCACCTTCAATTACTCCTGTTTTGGCCTTCGTAATGCTGGGACCACGTTTTAACGTCTCATGGATAGCATCTTTGGGGACCTCCCCTTCTGTGTATTGTACGTGGACGACATACTTGTGTTCTCTTCTTCAAAAGAGGATCACGTCCGTCACCTGTGTATCGTGCTCGACCGCCTGCAACGAAATGACCTTGTAGTATGGTACGACAAGTGTACCTTTGGCGAAAACGAAGTGTCATTCTTAGGGCACCACATCACTCCTGAAGGAGTCCATCCCATCCCTGAAAAGGTAGCAGCCGTTCAGAACTTCCCCACGTCCTCAACCGTCAAGGCAATGCAGGAATTCTTGGGCATGATCCTCTATTATCACCGTTTTCTGCCAGCCATTGCCGCCACTCTTGCTCCCCTCGACGTCTCCCTCAAGGGAAGCCATAGTCCTGAAGTGGGGTCCTCTTCAAAAAGAGTCCTACTGCAACGAAAATTATGCCCTATAAACCGCTTCTGCTCTCACTTTTTCCGTCCCACATGCCCTTCTCCTTCTCTCCACCGATGCCAGCAATGTCGCTATTGGTACAGTACTCAAAAAGGGGATGAGCGGCTTACCTTGCCCATTGGCCTTCTTCAGCAAAATACTGTCCAAGGCAGAATCAGGTTATTCTACCTTCGATCGCGAATTGCTGGCGGGGTACTTGGCTGTCCGTCATTTTCGCTATTACTTAGAAGGTACGCCCTTCTTCATTCGTACAGACCACATGCCTCTGGTGCACGCCTTCACTCGACAGTCTGAAGCCTGGTCCGCCCGTCAAAGCTGACATCTCTCCGCTGAGGCTGAGTACAATTGCACCCTTCAACACGTCCCTAGGAATATGAATTGCGTTGACGATGCCCTGTCAAAAATCGCATTGGCCACCGTTCAACTAGGATTGGATTATACCACCTTGGCTGAAACCCAAAGAGAGGATCCAGAGTGTCAAACATATAGGACATCCTCCACATCCCTTCGTTGGGAAGACGTCCCTCTCGACGACTCCAACACCACCTTACACTTTGAAGTCAATACCTGTAGACCGTGACCATTGATTCCTGCTCCCATGTGCCAACAGGTGTTTGATTTCTTTCACAGCCTTCTACATCCCTAGCGCTATTCTACTGCATAGCTACAGAAGACAGAGTTCCTTTGGCACTGCATCATTAAGGATGCTAAGATTGGTCGGTGCCTGTACTTCTAGCCAAACTTCCAAAGTACATCAACACACTGATTCAGGAGTGGGCACCTTTCCTCAACCTCAGCATTGTTTCGCGCACATTCTTGTTGACAATGTAGGCCCCTACCCACATCACAAGGACATCGTTACCCGTTTACCGTCATCGACCGCTCCACTCATTGTCCTGAAGCCATTTCCATGGTAACTGCAACTTCTGCCTCATATACATCTGCCTTACTCTCAGGATGGATTGCATGATTTGGTATCCCTGAGCATATTACTTCTGACAGGGTTACCACTGTAACCTCCCAATTTTGGACATCATTAGCAAATCTCCTGGGCATCACCCTACATCAGACAACTGCCTACAACCCCGCTGCCAATGGAATGGTTTAACGTTTTCATCTCACCCTCAAAGCAGATTGGATGTTCCGCTACAAGGACTCCTACTGGTTTACTCAGCTTCACTGGGTCTTCCTGGGACTGAGTACTACTCCAAAAGATGCCCTGGACGTCTCGGCAGCCTATATGGTGTATGGCGTCCCATTGTTGCCCCTGCCGATTTTTTTTCCTTCTGCAACCTCTTCCGACGATCTCCAGCACATAAATTACGTTGTGGGAAAATTTACTCCTTGCCGTCAGACTTACAAGCCCCCAGAAAAGCATCACATACAGACACACTTGCACTCTGTAATGTATGTCTTCCTACGCAACGGCACTAGCAAGCCACCGCTAACGCCCCCTTACACGGGCCTTTTTCTTGTGATCCGAGCATTCCAAAAGCATTCCCACTAAACATTCATGGCAAAAAAGACTGGATCTCCATTGATCGTCTAAAACCTGCTTATCTTCTGCCAGATGACCCGCCTACAGTTCGCCTCTCTAGATCTATTTAACATGTACAGTATGTCATTTTTAGGGGGAGGGGAGACATGTACCACCCGTGTGTCACACGATCGTACATAGTAATGACATCTCTCTTTTTTGTATATATCATTTTTTTTTATCTTCGCTCTCCCCTAGCACTGACAGCAACTTTCATCAACGTGTCTGCCTATTTCTCATTGTTAACTGTTAACAGAACCAGTTGCTGGTTGGACAAGAAATAGCATGTTGTATTTTGGGACCTTGCCGGGACCTTGTGTGTATATAAACTCGATGTGTTTATAATAAAGTACTCAGTTGCTTTCATCTCGAATTTGAGTCAAAACCTACTTTTGTCCCGTTATATTATGCAAAGTTTTACTCATGTTTGGACGACCCTATATTAGTTCTAAGACAGGAAAATTTAATTCTAACCCACAGAAAAGGAAAGTCACTATTGGTATTTTCTGATCCTGTCCACTACAAACTAAAACATTTTTTGTTCCATTTTTATTTGCTTTCTCCTAATATCCTTAACTATCATGGACCCTGTAATGAAAAAAAAAATATTCAAGGGAATATCAAACACCCATTAACACTATACAAAAATTTACTCACATTTTATATCCTGACCTTAAAATTAAACAGCTTGTCTTTATAAGAATTTCCAATGGTAAGTTTCAAGCCTGAGATCACTGACATTTTGAGGCCTAATGAACTGAGTGGAGATGCATTCTCCCGAAGGGTACAAATTACTCTTGAGAAGTGAAGGGTCCTAAAAGTTTTTGCCAAAAATGGGCTTGAAGAAGGTCTTTCCTTCTCTCAGTTGATGCACTCTGTCTGTAGATGCAAATACTATTACTTGGACTAAATCTATGTCCATGCCCGAAAACTGTAGACTACACTAAGGGTTGAGGCTTGACTTACCATAATTTAAATATATCCACAGATAGCGGAGAAACTCGATATGCAGCTCTCTGTGACAGATATAGTCACACCTTTATTCTGCCCATAAAAATCAGATATCCAAGTCTAATTCCCATGGAATGTGCCTATGAGGAAACTAGAGTGAACAAACAGGCCTGTTGACAGGCCGAAGAACGGAATCTTCAAATGATAGATCTTTACTCGGAACAATAAGCGCAGATACTGTACTTCATTGATCCCAGGTGGACTGGGATTTAGAAGTTTGTGTCTCGAAGAGCTGTTGTCAACAGGAAGTCGATCTGTCTTACTGCCTGGATCAGAGTACTAGGAGTTTCCATCTTGAACCGGGCTTGAAGGACAAACAAATTCAAGCAGGAGAGATCTATGACAGATCTCCAACCTCCTGTCAGTTTCTCCACCAATTAGAGGTTCCTAAAAAAACCTGGGGACGTGTCTAAGACTTTATCAACTGCATTCTTTTCCAGTGTCAGAGGACGGCAATAGCTTATGAATTAGATGCAATACCCTGAACTGAGAACTTTTACTGTCCAGCAATCATTCCTGAATTACAATCAACTTATCCAATGACGCTGCAGGCATCCCCAATCAACTGGTAACTCAACGGACCTGCCGTATTGATGTCCTTGGCTCTTACGGTCTGAGGGTTGACCTCTACGTCGATACAAAGACGAGAATTCTGGTTGCCTTTTGTAATGATGACCGGGGTTTGGTTCTGGAAGCATTCATTACGGAGCCTGTTTGAGTGGTGAGGGCCATGGCATAGTTGGGCAAGGAGCTGAGAACCATATTGTGGCAGCTCTTTACAAAAAAAAAGGCCAGGCTAGATTTCTTGCAAATTTCCAATGCGGCAGCAAGCTCAGCAAGCGGTAAGAATCATGTGGTCAAACCTAATGGAGTTCCTAAGGGCTAACATATCTAAGTGCCACATCAACGCTTTAAAATAGTTTCCCCTAATAAATACTGTTTGGTGAAAGACAAGTTGTTTCAAGATCTTCATATTGTTTTTGAGTGTCCGAATCTGGAAAGTTTACCAAGAGGGAAAAGTAACATATAGGTCCTGACCAATGGTCTAGCCAGGAACAGAGTTGAAATGCTGACCTGGACATAACTTCCAAGTTTTGTAATTACCTGGCAATTGCATAACTCCAAAACGTTAATCTTGGTGCTTCATGTGGCTGCATTCTCCTAACCACTACATCATTACATCAGGGTTGATAGGCAAAGGGCTCTTGTATGCATTTAGGACTTTCTTTGCCAAGATTGAGACAGAGGAAGCAATCTAGATTAGCTACTCGATCTTATTGAATTTTCTGTCTGAAATTTGTTTGTTGAGTAAATCCATGGTATCTCTAGCAAGATTCAATAAGGGTACACCAAATCTTTGACGCACTTTTGCGTTCTGGTAAGAAACCATCAAACGCTGCTTCGCTCTGGTATCTGCACACGAGAAATATGAGGCTTTTCTAAAACCTGAGGTTGGTACTTCTAAGGGAACAACATTCGACATCCATGTGGACTCCGCTCCAAACACCTGATTAAGGGGAGTCCTCTCCCTTAAGGTGGGAGAACATGGGTGAACTCAGCCACAAACCTTATTGGTTGGCTTGTCATGATAAGATTTCACAGGGGCAACTCTAGGAAATTGGGGAAAAGGTTCAGCATTCTTTTTCTTATGTATCAGTCTAACCTGTAAAACCGTGGACTCCGTAATGCCTGGTGGTTCTTACCTGTGAATAAGAGCGGGACAGTCGCTGCCTTCCTTGAAGATGGCAAATATCTAGAAGCTAGGGAATTATCTTTATGGTGCTTGATCACAGATGTTTAAGGAGCACCTGTCATGGCGGAATCGTTTTCACTTTTAGAGCGAGTATTATTAGGGATATATTTAGATGATGCACCAAAAACTGGTGAATTGGTAGCGGCATATTCAGATGGTGCACAATAAGCAGATGTTTGGTGATAGAGCCCCGTTCAATTGGAGTGCATGGCCAGTTCCTGTATGATCGCTGGGTAACACTTTTCCGATACCTTTTCCTTGCAGGAAAGCGTATTTGAGGTTCGTTTGTGGCCTTGCAGACAATGCTTGCTATGAAGTAGCAACAGCACTTGGCAGCCAGTACCAAACTTGCTGTTCCTTCTTGGCAAACATTCTCTTATGGAATCTAGAAAACACTGCTTCTCTCAAGATATTTTCATGGACAATAATACATAATTCTTGCCCTTTCATGGGAGAACTTATCTATAGGGCCCATGGGGCAACGGGAAGACAGGACTCTATGTTGTCTGGTTGGCAAATCATATGATTCCTCCAGAACCTGCGATGGATACAAGGGGGAGTGTTCTGGTGTATGCTCCGGAGACACTTATAAAGATTTAATTGACACTCCTTTGACCATAGAGGAAAAGTCCTTGATCACCAAAATCGGAAATAAAGAGTTGGTCAAAAAACTCAACACACTCGTTGGGGAAGATAGAGACCTAATAGGACTCCCAAAAACTCTGGAAAGAAATAAGTGGTATCTGTATTGTAGCATTATTCTTTGCCTGGTTAAATCCAGATTCCAAAGGGTCGTGATCACTAGTAGTGTTTCCACTTCACTGAGAAGTACAGGGGATGAAACATCAACGAACTCAAGTGTTGTATCATATGGTCACCATACTTGGTTCCCAGCATCTCTGAAAACTCCGATAAGGAGGATCAGATGAGGGAAGTTCATGACTAGAAAAAGAAGGTTTACGCTTCTCGCTTCCCTCAGAAGAAGAAGCAAAAAAAAATGGAATAATCCCCTCTGGCTTTTTTCTTTCTCTGACTATTGTACTTCCCCCATTGGAACTGCAAGCACTCCCCACACAAATCCCAAGTGGCGTTCATTTCCCAACTTTTTCCTCGCAACCCAGGACACATAAGATGGGATGACATTCACCCAACTCATAAAGGTACCACAAAGGAGACTTTCTACGCCAGAATAGGTTTTCATGCGTACTTGATTAGCACTTATCATCGAAAAGAGAAAGCAGATAAATAACGACAAACGTCATTAACGAACGTCTGTACATCTCAACGACCAAGAGCTATGTGATGACGAAGCAGCTGGCTCCGAAGAACCAGGGGAGGGTATGAACACTATGGAACCAAACAATATTGCTAGACCCAAAATATTTTTTCAATTAGGTCGTAAGAAAATGATTACCGAACTAACCCACATAGATGACTAGGGTTTGTATTTGCATTAAAGCAAATAACGTTTTTTGATTTTCTGAAAATTTACCAAAACAAAAAACAGAAGTGTAATATTGGTAAATATAATCCAATATTGACACAGAAGTTTCTGGAAAAAGTCAGATTATTGAGCGTATTGAAAACAGAACAATATTATTTTTTATAAATTGATATACTTGAGTTGATGCTAATGAGAAGAAATAAAAACAATTATAATGTTAATTATCAGTTGAAGGATTTCATTATATTATTATTATTATTATTATTATTATTATTATTATTGTTATTATTATTATTATCATTATTTTTATTATTATTATTATTATTATTATTACTATTACTATTATTATTATTATTATTATTATTATTATTATTATTATTATCATAGTTTGTATTATCCAATTACTCTTAATATTATGATAATGATTATTATTATTGTTATCATCCTCATTATTATTATTATTATTATTATTATTATTATTATTATTATTATTATTATTATTATTATTATCGGAAAAGCAGGAAGCCGGGGGGACCAAACATGGAAGTAATCCAGTGCAGAGAGAGAGGAATATTTAGTGAAGAACAAGAGAGTAATAATTATAACAAAACTAAATGACATAAGATTATGTTATGCAATTTCTTATACTTTCAATATCTATTTGTATCTTTCCTAACAATGAAAATAGAAAAAAATAAGAAACCAATAAACAACCTCCAACAGAGCAAGTTTTCCTAGAAACGAATGAGTCTTCCTGCTAAAGCCTGAACAAACAACTGGATTCAGAAAGCAAAACCTTTCTGGTAGTCAAACCAAGGCCAGAAAAACCATGAAGAGCACGTTGTTGGACTGTCTGGTCTATGACAAGAGTTCAGAGGAGAAATATCAAGACGAAACCGTACCATTAGTAAAAACACAAGAGCTGCCACATACCACCCTATCTCGAACCTGATTCCAGCACCGATAGAATGGGTACAGTGAGTGACTGGAAGGGAACCACCCCTGGGAATACATCGGCTGTGTCTGATGGGAGGCGAACTTAACAGTTGGCAACAGAGACTAGAGTATTGCTTGTCTTCTTGAGAGAGTTTGGCGCCAAGAGCAAAGGCCATGGGAACTCAGCTCAGGAAAGATCAACTGAAATGAAAACTAATCGACCGACTGGAAAACATTGGAGAAAGAGGTGATGGATCCTAATGAATCCAGGAAAAGACAAAAGGCGACCAACAAGAAGAAGGCGAATCAGACTCGAGGAGTGAGAGCCAAGAATATATCAACTGTTAAAAGGCCAGGCGATCATAAAATCAATATCACCTGCCTAAACACTATTACACATAAATGCTACCTGTCTTCGGTGAAAGGCAAACACTGAGAGAAGAGGAGCAGGGAGTACCAGAGTACCAGGCAAGACATGATGTGTAATTCACCCCCCAAGTACTGGGAATAGAGCACACAAGACTCATGGAACTGTAAGAAACTAACATCACTGTTTGCCTTCCTCTTCCTATTTATTGTCCAATGTCCGGATGAAGAGGCATGAAAAGCTGGCAACAAAGCAAAACCGATCTCATGAGAGAGACAAGAGTTGACTGCGACGAGACGAAGCGCTTCCGACCCAGATCCAGGAAGAGGGCTTGGAGCGTTTAACGTGTCATTTAATTGGCCATAAAGAAGAAACAAAGGAACCCGTACTAACGACTACCTCCCATCCCTCGTCACTTAAAGGAAAGTAACGTCAATAGCCAGCGCCTTAGTGTTATGGAGCGAGTTCCAGGATTACTTGCATAATCTCCAGTCATGCAGTCACTGGACAGAAGAGGACCAACTGGTTAAATTTCAGCAAACATTAGTTGTATCATAATGGAGACCACCAGCAACGGCATAAAGAGCAGCAATACAAATTGCTACCGGTGCCGTGTGAGTGACTGACATCGAGAGGCGAGCGGAAAAAAATAATTCGCCGCAGGAATGATCACTGGTATGCCACCACACTAGCCTTACGGACAACAATGAAAACCACTGTGCGACCAGGCTGGCATGTGGATATCAATGGGCCATTCATCAATCAAGTCTAACTAACTCTAACCAATAATGACTAACTCAGACCTAGGCTAAGCCATACGAAACACACCAAACAAAAGCCTAAGTGTATAACATCCTAATCTTAGCTCAAAACAATGAACATAAAAGAAGGCATTCCATGGAGAAAGAAGCAACCACCAAGGCTCAAGACTGACCATATGCCCTGCCGTCGCCAACGGACTCAAAGGGCCATGATGCCAAATATCTTGGAGATGCATCACAAAAAAAGAGAAGAAAAATGAAAAAATGCAATAGGTCCCTTCAAGCACAGGTGACAATGATGTCCTCATAACACGCCCAGCGTAGCTTTAAATCAAATGAGAACTCATGGCATCTGACATAAACGTATTTCAAGACCCAAGTCCGGGAAAGACAGTCTCTCCCCACCTTCCAAGGACACAAACAAAAAATGAAAATGCATCTCAGAGAAAGTAGGTCCTCATAGGACAAAGCACGAAGCAAAGTCCGTACTGGGCATGTACAGAGTCAGAGACATCAAGGAGGAAACCAGAGAAAGAAAAGTACAGGAGCCTCCGTCTTAACGTGCAAATCTGGAAAATAGGCCAAACCTTGTTCCATCCCAGATAGCTACATGGCAAAAAAGCGTCTCAAACTCACAAACTCTCGAGAGAAGCGCCAGAGAAATCTTGTGCCTCTAACACGGAAGAGAATCTCAAACAAAGGGATAAAAAGCTACAAGGGATTCTCTGTCCCCGATCCTAAGAATGACAAAGAGCCAACGTGAAGGAATATCATCCTAAGACAATAAACTCATTTTCTGGATGTGGAAGGCCAAGATGCCGAGGAGGGAACTCCAAAGGTAAATAATGACAACAAACTAAATCAATTTGTAGAAAACGGAAGATCAAATTGACTCAGAAGAGCAACCAGCCCCATTATCCATATTGTCCCCTGAAAGAAAGGAGGCATAAAAAATAAAAAGGAAAGAACGGAAAAAAATAAACACTCAAGACTATGCCCCTAATAGAATAAATAAGTCATGTTCAATAAAAAAAAAACACTAATACACCACAAGCGACTCCTCGCCAAAGCTCGAAGAACCTTCAAGCATGAGGGAAATTCGGCAACAAGCGAGCTGTGTTGACAAGAACCGAGAAGAGGGACCAGACAGGACGAAGGTGCTCTATGCCTCCAAACGATCCTTGCTGAATGTACGAGAAGCGGATGAAAAAAAGGGGAGGTAAGTAGACCCACATGAACCATAACCTCAAACCGTGAGGAACACAATAGAACATGTAACTGGGAAAGCACCAAAAGGAGAACCTTCCTGAGATGCAACGAAGGGGAAGACGGGCCTGAACTACATCTCGCTGGGGAAGGGAAACTTCAGCTGAATTTAGCAAACTACAACCCAACAGGAGAGAGCTCTACAAACAATGAAAAGGCTACACACCCCTCTGTCATGTAGAATCATATCTACATAGATAAAAGCCCCTTCTAAAGCAACCTGCCCCATTTATGTCAAACTGTGTCCCAATGCCTACCAGTACGAGGCAAGAGCCAACCCCAAAATACCACTTTGCCTAAGCGCTCTCTGTTATTGTTACAGGATCACCAGGCAAATTAAAGGTTAAACTATCGCCAGGCCCAAGCAAACACCTGTTCCACCTAAGTTGTGCCCCACGTCGGAATTCTGAAATTCACAAGACTGGGATCTGTTTTACCCTTACCTATGTACAGTCACCAGGACCCTAAAGAGGAGCCTCAAAAAAATTAAATGAAAAAATATAAAAGCTTCAGAAAGGAATAATAAAAGTATGAACAAGGAAAAGCATTTGTTAACCAAGAACAAGGTCTGATTCTAAAATGGAATGGTAAATTATCAAGCAAACTCTTGAGACGGAGACAAAGATCGCAAGACCAAAATATAAAAACAAAGAAAACAACAAAAAACAAAGCCCGAGCTGTGAAAAGACTTGGGTGTTTAACAAAAACACTTCTTTACTAAAGTGCCCAATTCTACATGAGTCTCACGTGACGTAAAACCAACAACTCACCTAGCAATCAATTCAATAATTATCAAATTGTTTATACTTGAATTAATGAAAATCCTCTACAATTAAAACATGAGAACACTTCAGTAACTGGTGTTGCAAAAGAACTATCAAACTCATAGAAATTGGAAAGAAGACAGAGCACACAGCTTTTCAGCCTAGGCGCCAGTAACAACTGAATATAAAAATGAGTGGACAGCTGGGTCAGCTGGCAGTGTTGCCAACATATAGGGGACAGAATAGGAAAAAGCAGCGTTATCAATGTGGTCAAACTTTTAATGTTTTTGGAGACTCAGGGCAATGTAAATTACCCGAAGATAATGTTCATTAGTTTTTAAGTTTTATTTATCATTTTAATGATCTGTAGAAGAAAAGATCTATAAAAATAAACTTTCTCCTAAAAAAAAGAGTATTTATCAAATATTAACTTTCATATTTTTAACAGTAATTTGTATTTTTCCTAAATTTATAAACACAAGGACTTTTAAAGGAGTATGATTTTTCCTAAAAACCAGTGTGTTGACGAGTGAATGAGTCGAATAGCTTGGATCTCATTCCCAGTGGTCACAGAAAGTGAAAGAAGAAGAATGGCAGAAATAGAGATTAATTAGCTGTAGTGGTTTTAGACAAGAAAAAGTGATTAAGACTCAAAATGAAGATCTGAAAGACAGTCATCATGTCTGTACTATTATATGGGACAGAAACTCTGACTTTTAAGAGGGAAGAGAGAGGGACTGTTCGAAAGAACCGAGTGAGTATTGTGAGATGGATAGCTGGAATATCACTGATGGAGAGGTTGGATAGTCAGGATATAAGAATGTCATGTTTATGTAATAGATCAGAAGTTTTTGTCCAAGAAATTAAGATGAGATTCAGCAGCTGAAGACCAGATTGGAGGACAATGTTCGGAACCAGGCAGAATGGAAGAATTTAAATATTTTTTCAGTGGTAGAACCTTTTACCATGGAAGACAGATTTCCTAAGGTTCAGGTCGTTTGTCAGCATACAGTCACACACAAATCGAGGGGGGAGACTCCTAACAGTGTGCCCCAGCAAAAGGCAAAATGATTATTAGGAATAATGTTCGGCTTGCACAGAAACCTTTTCACACATTTCTAGCTTTATCTTTTAACAACTACTACATAGCATTGCACCGTTTTTCCCTTTACCCAGATTTACAAATGCATATCTGGAAATCTTATTCATTAATTATAGGAAGAGAAAGGAAAAAAAAATCTAAACATACAGAATTTGAGAGACGGCTTAAGAACATGGCAAGCGAGTGTCGTCAGTTGTCTCACAGGTCATTAGAACTACCTCGATATGTTTAAAAAACCGTTCCAATTGAAGGCTCATGATTTGGATTTGTGTAGGAATAAACTTATGATGGAGGATTTCAAAACAATACCAATGAGACTAAAAAGTAAATATGACTTTTTTAGTTGAAGGAATTTGTTCTCACGCAAATACAAACATTTTTTCATTTATAATCTCAAATTTTCTTATTCACATTTTTCTTAACTAAACACACCAGTCTTTTTTATTTGAATAGAAGAAGCTCAGAGAAAGCTGAACTACTGTTCAAAGGGAAAACAGTATGAATTCTTCTCAGAACACATATGGATTTTGAAAAGTTTTCAGCTTAAACGGAAAAACCCTGGGAATTATTAACGAAAATTGGTGGAACAGAGGCAAAGACTATCCACTTTAATCTTCAGCCTTAACCAGAAATATGTATGAGTAAATACAATAGGAATATAAACTTTAACCATTTGTCCTTTGAATGGGATAACACTTCATATTGACCCTACTCTACATATGTGTAATTAAAATGGTTTGACTCTCATGATTGTGACTATAATAGATTATGTTCAGTTGTTGAATCATGAATAGATTTTTACTTTTGAGCAAAAGCAATATCCTAAAAAACTTGTAGTATAATAACCTGATAAAGGAAGGATCATGAAATAAATATAACTGACAAAATATTTTTTTCCACCAATATGCTTAGTTTATCAGTAATTTTTTTGTTTAAACCACAAGTATAACAGCCATAGTTTTTTTTTTCCTTGAAAACCTCAAGTTTAACAATCATACTTTTTTTCTTGAAAAAAGGTAGGGTGTGACCCCCAGCAACCCCAAGACTGGATTGGCTAGTGCTTTTACCGACAAGACAAGGTTAGCGATGCAGGATAAACAGTGCTCTCCTTCCTTCTCACAGTGTGTCTGAGTCTCGAGTGCGCAAGCGCTCAACGGCCAATTACCTCCCTGCTAGAACTGTGAAGTACACAGTTCCCTTCAAAGATTCTGTTATCTTTTTTTTTTTATAAACTGAAGAATGGTTACTGACATTAAGCATAACGATTATATATTGTACAAGTTTAAAGAGAGAGTTAAGGAATTTTATATTGAATCTTATTAATAATATTAAATACATATCGGTGGTGCTGCAGTCTTACAATGCTCACACAGAAGCTGTCAATGCAGTTATCTATAACTTTTTTTTTTGAAGTCTCCGAAAGGCTTGTCAATTGTTAGGATTATGACCTTCAACAAGATGAATGTCTAAACTTCTTTTAAGAATGAAACATTAGTTGTGGAAAAGTGCGAATTCAAACCAGAACGTTATATACTATTTAGAATAGAGTTCTTTGTCCACAGTTATGAGGCCTCTTAAGATTGTGTAGGCGAATGGTCAGGAGAGAGGGGACACCATGACGTTTGTGGGCAATATAAATGTTGTAGGGCAGTCCCTCCCTCCAGTGTTTATAATTCCCAGATGTTTATCGAACCCTGCTTTCATAAGGAACACAGTCTTAGGTTCCAAAGGCATATTACATCGTAAAGGCAGTTTGAACAGTGTATACTTTGTCCACACACTTCAGCATCTTTGTGAAAAATCTGGTTCTTCTCCAGAGAACAAGATTCATCTAATCAAGGACAATGCAGAACGTCACATGGGCATTCATGGTGTGAAGTTTGTACCTAAGTATAGTATTGTGATTGTTACCCTTCCTCTGCATACGACACACAATCTCTAGCCATTGGAAGTAAGCGTGTTTAGTACAATCAAGACGTTTCTGTGAGGTCTACTGAACGACCAGTTTCTCATTCACCCCAATGAACATATAACCATGCCCCAGTTTCCCAATTTTGCATCTGAGGCTTAAACTAAAGCCACAACTGACTCCAACGTTCCCTTTGGTTTCAGGATAAATGGTCTCTGGTTTTTCAATCATAACAACATCACAGATGATGTGTATGTAGGACCACATATAATAGAAAGACCGGTACCACCTGTGAATTTTTCAGTAGAATTTACTCCCACTTCAATCTCCCTTACACCTTGTTCCCTGTTGATACGATGGTGAAACCATGTGCTCATTTGGGCCCTGGGACGTCCAATTACCCTTCCATTCCAGACCCAGGTAGGTCAAACCATTCTGCACATTTGACCGCTAAGAGTGTCAGGCCATTCTCCAAGGCTGCTCTTTGTCCTTATGGAAAGGAGAGTAAGATGGTACAAGCCTGCACTCTGAGTGAAAATAAAGGAGGCCCTCACAGATCTGAGAATTAAGGGAGAGATGAGGAAGAAGATATAGTAAAAAATGAAGGTATTGTTTGTGAAAAAAAATATTGCGAGAGAAGAAACTGTGTGTAATGCACAGGAAGTCTTTTTAGGTAGAGGAAGAAGGTGAGTGGGAGGACTTGGATGAGGTTCCTATGCAGCTTGTTAACTCCTCAGATTATTACGATGAGGTGTATGAGTACAAGGGCAATTGGATAGATTTTCTTTACCATTTGTTAAGAAAGAACCAGAGCTGAAGGACTTTATACTTTTGCAGCAAAAAAAAGAAAATCATCAATGATCGTAAAACTGTTTTGTTCTGGTTGAATTTAAACTTGAAGAGGGATTGAAGGGAGACATTAATGTGCTTGTTTCCCAGGTCTTGACTATCACGAAACACAGGAGGTTAATCTTCCATTCCACTGTACGAAGTCATCTCTCTCCAAGGACACCTTTATATTCCCTACCAGGACAGCTTAAGAGCGTTTGGTAACCACCAAGAGTGTCACCAAGAGACAGGCTGACCTGGTTAAATTTTAACCACCTCTGATTGTCTCCAATATGCACTTATGAACCTGCAGTATCCTACAAGTTAAGGTATATACTTAAATGCATATATTGCCATATTATTTCGCTCATATATAAGTTTTTGTATCAATATTTATAGTTTTATGACCTTCAAAAACAATGTTCGATGTTTTCTTATTCCCCAATTAGTGTTCTCTTACATTAGAGGTCTCAAGATTTTTTATGTGACAAATATGTCACTTAATTTCTGATTTGATTATTTATGAAATCGGTTGGAGGTTACCTTCAACCGATTTCAGTAAGCAATACTTATTTCTGATGAAATCTCCCAAAAGAATTCATATATTTTTCAAAGCAACATGAAAATTAAAATGCTCCACCTTTCGCTCAGAATAATACGAAGGGGATTTGCTTCTTAGAAATTTGAGATGATTGTTGTTTTTGTTGTTATTGTTGTAGATTACCGGACACTTTGTGAAGTAGTTTAATGCACAAAAGGACCCCCTTTCTCCAAAAGCCACAAATTCTTTTGATTTATAGCTAAAGATCCATACTAAGTCACTCAGCATTGAGGGGACATTGTTTGTCCGAAGAGAAACTTCTTAATGGAACAAAACAAGTTGTCGTTATTTACATGTATTGATATACACCAAAAAAGAAACATAGATCAGAAGCACATACAGTAAGATCAAAGATTAAAGGTCAAATATAGAGACATTAGAGAAAATAACGAACTCATAAATTTAGAGATTTAATCTGGAAATTTATTAGTCTATATCAGGAATGTATTTCTAAGAGAAGAAAATCTGATCTTCTTACATTGTTTCTAATTGCTAATGTAATTTATTTAAATCAAAATGGAATTCGTTTCAGAGAGAGAGAGAGAGAGAGAGAGAGAGAGAGAGAGAGAGAGAGAGAGAGAGAATTCGTACCATCCTCCACCGACACTAACAATGAAGTGGGACTTCTCCTCAGTCAGCAAACACATCTAAAAGGTCATCATCACGTGACCATCACATTGCGACATCGTCCGTTGCAGTAACGTCACATTTCTCTGTGACATCAACTCAGATCTGTTGATTATAGACAACAAGGAAACAAGGAAGACATGTACACGTGAAGAATCTCCCCCCCCCTCTCCTTACCATATATATATATATATATATATATATATATATATATATATATACCCCTTTTAACTAATGTCCTTATGATGGTAATAAAAGGTTTATATCAAATGCAGTTATTGATAGAGATGAATTTATTGTATCAACAATAGCATATTAACAGTAAAATATCTAAATATCGGTAAAAATAAATATTATGCAGTACATAAATTGTCCATATTAACACAAAAGATTATAATCCAGGTTATTTATCAATATCATATAGGAATATATGTCAACAAAATGATATTCCCCCAATGGCACAAAATATATATTAAAACTTCAGCATTCCATGAGCAAGCATTAAGTGAAAATCAGAACTCAAGGAAGGGTATATATAGTACATAAGATTATATGTTAATAAAAAATATTCCAGAAGGCCACAAAATATATAGTACGTTAAAATTATGTCGTGAATGGGTGTAGAGTATAAAACTAGTTTTTTCATATTATGTTGTAAATGGATTTAGAGTATAAAAAATAGTACAATAAAATTATTTTGTATAGAAATAGTATATTCAAATTATGTTGATGAAGGATATATAGTTTAAAAATAGTAAAATCAAATCATGTCGTAAATGGTTATGCATTATGAAAATAGTACTGTCAAATTATGACATAAGTATACAGTATAAAAATAGTATATTCAAATTATGTTGAAAATGGGTATACTATATAAAAATGGTACATTATGTTGTAAAGGGATAGACAGTATAAAAATAGTATATTCAAATTATGTTCTTAAAGGATGTACAGTATAAAAATAGTAAAATCAATTTATGTAATAAATGGGTATAAAATATGCAAGTAGTATATTCAAATCATGTTGTGTATGGGTATACGGTATAATAAATAGTATATTCGAATTGTGTCGTAAATGCGTATACAGTGTAAAGAATAGTACATTCAAATTATGTCATAAATGGCTGAACAGTATGAGAACTGATATATGTTGAGAAAAAGAGCCATTTTGTGGAAGGGAATAACTATACTATGCGATGAAAAAATATAATCTATAAGGACTATGAATACTGTATTATTCAACAACAAAAATCATTCTTGGTAAGCCATTGATAAAATATTATGACAAAAAGATTATACAGCACT
Organism: Palaemon carinicauda; assembly: GCF_036898095.1. Lineage (NCBI taxonomy): Eukaryota > Metazoa > Arthropoda > Malacostraca > Decapoda > Palaemonidae > Palaemon > Palaemon carinicauda. Next base: position 30,688,855 of record NC_090767.1, read on the forward strand.
AAGATATTTAGAAAAAAAGATAAATTATGAATTAAAAATTTCTTGTTTTCTTGTAACAGTGAAAAAATATAGTATATTTTTAATTCTCTATCAAAATTTAAGATTTAGAATTTCATCAAATGCAAAGGAAGAATCATTAATAGCACTAGCTTCCTTGCTCACCCAAATACCCCATTGAGCAGGTGAGAAATAATGGTCATGGGGCATAAACAGAGTTGGAAGTCTGAGGACAGGAGTCAGCAGGTGGAGAGCCTCATACTACAGGACCTTCCGGGGGCACTGTAAACCTTTTTTCAGCTGCTGCTTGTCATCAGAATCTGGCATTGGACTATTGTGGACTTCTCTCAATTAGGATTAGATTTCTGTGGAAAGAAACATAGGATTTTAGGTTGAGAAGGTAGATTTTTTCTTTGAGAAGGAATCAAAAGTTATTACAAAGCACATAGAATTTAGGAATTTATTTATAGGTGTTCTAAAAAATGTTTAATGAATAGGTTGACTCTGACAACAGGAGTGCACAGCTCTACAGAATGGACTGGATGTAGAGACGAACAGAAAATAATATGAGAAGTGAAGTGAAATTCCTGAGAAGAGCATGTGGAATGATACATGATGGGAGAAGACCTGAAGACCTGTCGTTGAGATTGTGCACGTAGAGGTGGACAGAAAAGCAGACTGGAGAAGGAGGTGATATGAACACTGATGTGTGGGTTCTGTACTAAAATGCATGTTCTTTATTCCTGGAAATAAGTGATAAAATTCTGAAAAGATTCAAGTATTCAAGTTCACTACTCACAATGTACTTTGGGCTACCATCATCATGAGGGATATGCTTCAGGGCTTCATTAATATCATCTTCCACTTTGGGAAGAGACACTAAAATATATGAATGTTTCATAAAAGATTAATTCATAATTTCCATGTCAGCCACAGTAAAATAGTTTCTTGCTAAAGATATTGCTTAAAGTTAGTGTTTAGAGTAATCATTTCTGTACAGTAGCAAGTTTGCAGATAGGAAGGTCACCTTCATATTTTTACACATTACCTAATTTTATTATGGAGAGTATGAATGTGCTATTAATGAAATAAGGAGTATTTTGTACTCATTATATTTCCTTGTAATTATATGAATATCATTTTGTTTGCTGGGTAATCCCTTAAATCTATTACATTTACCCTTAATCCATTAGTAAGGTCACTTCACTTGTTTACTGATCAAAAGCAAAGCTCTAATGGTACTCACCGGAAGATTGTGATCAAACAGGAGATGGGGTGAGTTCTTTTCAGTTCTAATCAATCAAGAGGCTCTAATCACCTAAGTGGATTCCAGATGATTTGCTGGGATGAAGATGTCTCGTCTTGCTTCTGAAGAAGACTAGATTACTTTTCTTTGATTATGTGAATCTGAAATTAAATGAAGCCAATATTAAAAACTTCTCATGAAGTATATAAAATAGCAATTGAAAGAACGGATCCTCAAAACGGATCGTATCTTTCCGTTTTCACACTACATTTATCATAGAAATATTTCATATTTATTTCAATAATCTTAAAAAAAAATTTACATTTAAATGCAAATGGCTCCTTCATTCCAGAGGACCATCCGGAATCAAATTGCTCCTTCATTCCAAGTCTTATCATTCCTGAATTTTTCACAATAAAGGGAAAATAGAAATATTAATTATGCATCAACCAAATTGTCCAGCAATATATCTTTAGTAAAATCTAGAAGTTGAAGAGAGGAGGCTCTGTGCAAAGAAGAGGAAGATGACTCTAGAGAAGGACAAAGTGAAGGGATGGCTGTGTCTGGTAGTTTTGTAGCCCATAGCAAAAATGTCTCAAAAATTCCTTAAGACAGAGCTTCTACTCCTCCCTAGACGAGAAGTGAAGGAATTAAAACTTTGAGAGATGACCTGCTTTTCCCTGAGGTCAGACTCTATTTCCAGAATGCAGATAATGTCTGTTGTTTAGGCACATTGCCTGGCACTAGCAATATTGTAGCCCATAGCAAAAATGTGTCAAAAATTCCTTAGGACAAAGCTTCTACTCCTCCCTATTTGAAGATATTGAAGCTCATCCAATATATATCCTGAAAACATAATAAACATGAAAAAAATATTTTTGGAAAAAAAATACGTTAAATACATCTTGCTTAGTGGCTGTAGACAAATCAGTTAAGCAGAATCCATATAATGAAACTATTGAAAATAGGTAATTTTCAGAGTTATTTTCTAAAGAGAAAATTTGAATGTTTGAAAACCCTAAGTTAACCCTGGATAGGTACGGTGGGTCGTTTGCGACCCCGAGCGTAAAAAAAAAACAGGTTTTTTTCACGTGACTCACCCCTGTGACTGAATTTGTGGGTGATCGAGCTGCAGGAGGTGTCTCCCCTACACGCTCTAGTAGTGTCCAGATGTGCATTGCTGTAGCTGTACTCCTTCCCCGATTTCTGAGACGCGTCGGGGTCGTTCGCGTCCGAGTTTACCCTTCTGAGGTAGTTTGCATAATTATCAAAGTTATTACGTATTATGAAATTGTCGTAGAATGGTGCAACTTGTATAGGTTATCAGTTGTGGAAAGTCTTGGTGGATTGTTTGGCTACCATGTGCATGTTTTTTTTTTTAGTTAAAATGTCGTTCATCACCACGAGGACCATTTTACCGCGAGTGCCCCTTTTTCATTTTTTTTCATTTTTTTGCCAAGTCATTTTTCCGTAAGATATTGCCAAATAGTGTCGTAAAACTTTTGCTTTTTTAATGTTGGAAAGTGTGTCTAGATGATCTGGCTACCCATGCGTGATTTTGTTTTTGTCAGATACGACGTAGTTATTGGTATATTGGGTATTTAACTGCGGTTGCCAATTTCTGTTTTTTTTTCAATATTTGTAAAAATTTACTACGTAGTAAGGAATTGCCGTATATTATTGATTTTTTTTTTTTCATGTTTATGTGTTAGAAAGTGTGCCTTGATGGTTGGGCTAACACGTGCATGTCTTTTTTTTTTATCTGAGATGCCGTATATTAGAATGTTGGGCATTTTTCCGCGAGTGCCCCTTTTTATTTGTTTTGCATTTTTTTGCTTAGTCATGTTACCGTAAGGAATTGGCAAGTAGTGTCGCAAAACTTATATTTTTATAGTGTTGGAAAGTGTTTCTAGATGATCTGGCTACCCATGCCTATTTTTTTTTTAGCCAGATATGGCGTATATATAAGTATGTGTTCGATTTTCCTGTGATTGCCATTTTTTCGTTTTTTCCCATTTCTTTCAAAATTACTACGTACTAAGGAACTATCACAGAGTAATATTTCATTTATATGTTTATTTGTCGGAAAATATGCCTTGATGGTTTGCCTAGCACGTGGCTGAAAATTTTTTTTTTCTGAAATGCCGTATATTAGAATGGCCATTTTTCCACGAGTGCCCCTTTTTATTTGTTTTGCATTTTTTTGCTTAGTCATGTTACCGTAAGGAATTGGCAAGTAGTGTCGCAAAACTTATATTTTTATAGTGTTGGAAAGTGTTTCTAGATGATCTGGCTACCCATGCCTATCTTTTTTTTAGCCAGATATGGCGTATATATAGGTATGTGTTCGATTTTCCGGTGATTGCCATTTCTTCGTTTTTTCCCAATTCTTTCAAAATTACTACGTACTAAGGAACTATCACAGAGTAATGATTCCTCTAGATGTTTATTTGTCGGAAAATTTTGTTTACTTTTTTTTTGATTGAATATCATCAAATTTTTTTAGCTAAAATATTGTTTTACATTTTTTTTTTCGATTTTATTTCCCTTCAAAAAATTTTTTTTGGGTCAGAATTTTAATTTTATAGTCGTAAAATAATCGACAATTATCCAGCAACCCACCATACAATTTTTATGCATATCCAATAATAATTAGATTAGTAAATAACACCTTGAAATTGACATACCCTTCCTACATTTCAAGTGGCAGATTAGGGAGTCTGAGTCAGTGTGGTTGGCGGCCATTTTGTGGACATATCCGAAGAGTAAGCTGCCCTATCTATATATATTCTTGTTCCCTATAGAATTTATGATATTTTGGTATATTTTTACCTGCATAAATATCATATTATATATTAAATATATGTATTTTTTTACGAAATTTCCAAGTACTCAAAAAATTACCTTTAGATATGGCCCCTGATATAAATGTAATTTACAAAATAATGAAGATTTTTTTACATATTTCTATTTTAGGATAACATATGTTTATTCCCTAAAAAAATTAGCCACTTCCTATTTCATTTGGGTACCCAAAGAAATTCATGAAATTTGGACAATTTTTTTTGGCCAAAAAAAGTTACCCTTTTTTTCTCATTTCAGATCTTCACCTCCATGGGTCTGACTTCATCCAAAATACATCAAGATGTGTCCTAAACATTCAAGAATCAATTCCTAAAAGGATTTGTGTATATATGTATAAACTTTTTTTTCATGAATTTTTATGTCAGGTCTTTTTTTTTCTACTTAATTTTTTAAAATATTTATAATAAATAGTTTTTCTGCAGATGAGTAGTATTTATCTTTACAGTTGTTTTAAGCATTCATTGAAGTTTTTTTTGGCAAAAGAAAAAAGGAGTTTACTGCAAAAACTGATTTTTCAAGAATTTTTTTTGGCGTCGGGGTCGTTTGCGTCCGAGTATACCCTTAAAGGGGTGTCCGAGGACCGTACCTATCCAGGGTTAATCTTCACTTCTAATTATGATTCAGAAACAACAACTAAATTTAGGGTTAAACAGATATAATACATCAAGTTGCAATTATTTGTAGACATTTGGAAAATAAGAGGAATAGAATCCTTGTTCATAATTACTTATATGTTCCTCTCTGCATGTCTGTCTGT
>NC_090767.1:30698719-30701219 GCF_036898095.1 Palaemon carinicauda
ATGATGATGTTTCTGTAATTTTAGTCTTTTGGATACATTCTGAACATTATAGATATATTATGAACAATAATGTTTCTTTGAACTCTCAAATTACATCATTGTTCAGAATGCATCCAAAATATCACAAAAACATTTTTGTCAAGAGGGCATATATCACGTTCAATGACAATTGTTCAGAATGCAAATATAATGTTCAAAATGCTTCTTAAAGACTAAAATTATAGAAAGATCTTTAGTCAGAATGCATCTATAATGTTCAAAACACATTCAGAAAACTGAAATTGCAGAAATATCATTGATCAAAACGACTCTATAATGTTCTAAACGCGTCAAAATGACTGAAATCAAAGGAACATCAGTCTTTTGGAAGCGTTTTGAACGTGATAGATGAATTCCGAATATTGATATTCATGTAATTTTAGTCTTCAGGAAGTGTTTTGAACATTAGAGATGCATTCGAGTACCGATGTTTCTGTAATGCCGGTCGTCTGGAAGCGTTATGAATATTACAGATGCATTATGAGAAAAGATCTTTCTCTAATTTTAGTGTTTTGGAACCGTTTTGAAAATTACTATCAATTGGTGGGCCGGGAAGTTGGGGAAAACTCGCTGTTAGGTTCCGACTTCTTTTATGGCCTCTCATAGTATGGTTGGAAGCGACCTGGCCTTTCATTAGAAGGGATTAACGTTCGATCCCAAGTATGAGGTAGAAATTTATTTCTATTTGAACAGAATGTTGTGTTGATATATATATATATATATATATATATATATATATATATATATATATATATATATATATGTATATATATATATGTATATATATATATATATATATATATATATATATATATATGTATATATATATATATATATATATATATATATATATATATATATATATATATATATATATATATATATATATATATATATATATATATACATATACGTATATATATATATATATATATATATATATATATATATATATATATATATATATATATATATATATATATATATGTATATATATATACATATATATATATAATATATATATATATATATATGTATATATAATAATAATAATAATAATAATAATAATAATAATAATAATAATAATAAAAAATAATAATAATACATTCATACATACATACATACATACATACATACATATACCAAGGCACCTCCCCCAATTTTGGGGGATAGCCAACATCAAACAAATGAAACAGAAAATGTGACCTCTCCTCTCTACGTTCCTCCTAGGTTGACAAGGGACTCAATAGAGTTTGTGTGGTACTGTTAGGGGTACCACAGCCCACCTTCCTCCGTTATCCACCACAGATGAAGCTTCATAGCACTGAAGCCACTACTGCTGCTACCTCCGCGGTCTTTCATGGCACCGGAGGAAGCAGCAGGGCCTACCGGAACTGCGTCACGATGGCTCGCCATTCATTCGTATTTCTAGCACTCTCTCTTGCCTCTCTCACATCTATCATCCTATCACCCAGAGCTTCCGTCATTCCATCCATCCACCCACACCTTGGCCTTCTTTTTGTACTTTCCCCATCAACTCTTGCTTTCATCACCTTCTTTAGCAGACAGCCATTTTACATTCTCTCATCATGGCCAAACCACTTCAACACATTCATATCCACTCTAGCTGATAAACTCATTTCTTACACCCTTTTTAGCCCTTACAACTTTGTTCCTAACCCTATATACTTGAGATACACCAGCCATACTCCTTAGACATTTCATGTCAAACACATTCAATTTCTGTCTCTCCGTCACTTTCATTCTCCACAACTCTGACCCATACATCACCGTTGGTACAATCACTTTCTCAAACAGAACTCTTTTTACATTCATGCCCAACCCTCTATATTTTACTACTCCCTTGACTGCCCCAAACACTTTGCATCCTTCATTCCAATCCACCATTTGCTGTAACAACAGACCCCAAGTACTTAAACTGATCCACCTCCTCAAGTAACTCTCCATTCAACATGACATTCAACCTCGCACCACCCTCCCTTCTCGTACATCTCATAACCTTACTCTTACCCGCATTAACTCTCAACTTCCTTCTCTCACACACACTTCCAAATTCTGTCACTAATTGGCCAAGCTTCTCTTCCGCGTTTGCAACCAGTATAGTATCATCCGCAAACAAAAACTGATTTACCTCCCATTCATGGTCTTGGGTAAGAGTGTCAAATGAAAGAGTGGTAGGAAGGGCGTTAATGGATTATGTGTTGATGACTAAAAGAATGTTTGGAAGACTGAAAAACGTGCACGTGTTTAGGGGTATAGCTAACGGTATGTCAAATCATTTTTTGGTGGAAGGAAAATTAGTTGTAGCAAAAGAGTGGGGGAATAGAGTAGGTGTATGTAAAAGGGAGCTAGTGAGGGTTGAAGAGCTAATAAAACCTGGGGAAAAAAGTAAATATCAAGATAGGTTGAAAATGGCATATGAAAAAATGAAAGTAAAAGA
>NC_090767.1:30711219-30713719 GCF_036898095.1 Palaemon carinicauda
TAACAAGCTGTCCCTTCATTCTATACAGACCGGCGACAGTCGTTTCCATTTAAATTTTTTCTCTGCAAGATTTACTTTTTTAAGGGACAAAACTGGACATGCTACAAGAAGATCAAAATATATAATGGTCATTTGGTAATCAATTTTATTTTTCTGATCTTGGTTGAAACATCAATTATAGAACTTGTAGGATCAAGATCCTCTCGATGCTGTATAGTAAGGGAATATAATTTTAATGTCCTAATGTCGTCAAATAATTCTCTTATTATTTCTCGGTTACTTTTCAGTAGTTAGCTTCATGCTGTGCGAAATCATATTATGGCATCTTACATTGATTGCATCTGGTGGTATGTGCTGTGCATAACATTTTTTAAACTTGTCACAAATGTAACGATATTCTGTAGTTCTTTCCATTGCATAACATTTTATTATTTTGCCACTATGCTCTCTGAACTGGTTGGAATGTGTCCTTGATATCCAATGGATATTGAACCTAAATGACAAAGGTAAAAAGAAAAACCTTCTTTTGTGAAAGGTCGCAACCTTACCACGAGTTCCAAGAACCTTCACCCATGAACTTTTTCTTTTATTATTATGGTTATTATTCTTTCTTCTGGAGTGGTTCCTTTCTATTGTGAAACGTCGCTACCTCATCACAGAAGCCAAAAATGTTTTGAGTTTATTTTTTTTTAATATTTTTTTTAGTGCTTCCTTTATTTTTTACATAAATTCCATTTTCAACTACTTGATGACTGGGACTTGGGTTAGGATTTTGCTAATTGAGTTTACTTTCAGGAAAAATGTCTTATTGTCAGAGATTTTCCATGGAATACGAATTGCACTGGACTAATGAATCATCATCATCATCATCATCATCATCTCCTCCTACTCTTATTGATGCAAATGGCATCGGTTACATTTTGACAGTTATCTCTATCTTGAGCTTTTGAATCAATACTTCACCATACATCATATCCTACTTCACTTTTCATTGTCAATAGCAATTTAGGCGTGGGTCTTCTAACTCTTCTAGTGCCTTTTAGAGCTCAGTTGAAAGTTTGATGAACTAATCTTTCTTGTGGAATAAAAAGAGAATGACCAAACCATCTCCACCCTTACCTCAGAGATTTTTCGTTGAAATTAAATTGCACTGGACTAATGGATTACCATCATCATCATCAGCTCCTCCTCATACTCCTATTGACACAAAGGTTAGATTTGGCCAGTTTTTCTATCTTGAGCTTTTAAATCAATAATTCACCATTCAACATCTACTTCACTCTTCATAGTCCTCAGCCATATTGACAGGGTCTTCTAACTATTCTAGTACCTTGTGAAGCCCAGTTTAAAGTTTGGTGAACTAATATCTCTTGCGAAGTTAAAAGAGCGTGACCAAACCATCTCATTCTACACTTCACCACGATCTCATCTACATATGGCACTCGAGAAATATCTCTAATAGTTTCATCCCTAATCTACTCCTACCATTTAACTCCTAATTTTCTTCTTAGGAATTTGTTCTCAAATTCACAAAATCTGTTGGATATTGTTTAATCCTCAGAGTACAATTTGTGTCCACAGATTAACACAGATCTCACTAAACTGATATATAAACTGATTTTTATATGTAATTTCAGGCAATATCATTTCCAAATTCTACTTAATCTAGATATTGTCTGATTTCGTTTTTTGAATATTTCATAAAAATCAAATTCTAAAGATCATGAATTTAGTTCATGAATATTTAAATGATTCCACCACATTAACCCTTTTTCCTTCTAAAGATATTCCATATTCCATTGAATATTCATTCCTTATCTTCTCTGTCTTTCGTCTTTTTATCTTGCTCCAACCTAATTGTTGGCTGATCAATGGAGGATTGATTATGCCATACCTTAGATTGACACATGTGGAACCAGCTGTTACCAAGAAAGTTTGATCGCTATCTTTGAGGAGTTTCAAGAAGAATATACCACCATAGGTATGCCAGTGCATAAGCAAACAGTTGATATAGTACCACTAGAGAGTTATTTGCTTGATCAGACAGTACTACATTGGATACTTCTTTTAGGTTACGATTGGATTACTCTTTGCCTATACACACACAGAAATGTCAGCCTTTACTTTCCATATTCTTTCCATAGAAATAAATTTCTACCTCATATATTAGAAGTGGCTAGCGTTCGATCCCAAGTATGAGGTAGAAATTTATTTCTATTTGAACACGATGTTGTGTTGATATATATCCATATTGACTCATTAGGGGTAATTTTAATGAATTACTACCAATTGTGTCACGTGGTGGGCCGGGAAATTGGGTAAAACTCGCTGGTAAGAGACTGATATCTCGCCAGGTAAATCCTCGGACAGCTAGGTAGCGTCAGGTTCCAATTTCTTTTATGGTCTCTCGTGGCATGGTTGGTTTCGACCTGGCCTTTCATTAGAAGTGGCTAGCGTTCAATCCCAAGTATGAGGTAGAAATTTATTTCTATTTGAACAC
>NC_090767.1:30721219-30753719 GCF_036898095.1 Palaemon carinicauda
CAAAACATGCCGTACTCTCAAGAAGGTATTTCCTGGTCAGCCTAGACCTAGAGACCTAAGATGTTACCGTCATACATCTTTTCATCGAAACATAGACTATGTTAGAGCTTCCTGCCCCCTACAGGGAAGAGTCATACTAGACTCTGGAAAAGTCTTGAAGAGTACATATACCTATGTATGAATAACAGAAAAGCAAGTATAGTGGTCTCACTCTATATTATGTAAAGCAAAGTTTGTAAAAGAACCGCTATATCAATATAAAATACCGACAAGCTCCCCGTTCTATTACTGGATTGGACAAAGGTTTATATCCAGGTAGGAAGAAATTTGTACATCCGCCACCGTCCCTATAGGGCATGAAGTCCTCCCCACTAGGGGAAAGCATAAACCAGTGAAAGTTTGCTTGCAGAAAGGAAGTATTTATTAGGATTATTCATGTTAAAGTTAAGCATAGTTTAAGTAATGCTAAACCATTTTCTAGTAAAAAGACACGGGCGAATGAGACGCAAGGTTCACAATAACTAGTTTATTGACAATCAATAAAATAAAAAACAGGTTAATCAGCAATTATACAAGTATAAGAAGAGGTTAACCAACAAATAAGCATAAGGATCATAGTAAGCAGAAAAATTGTTTATCTGAAAAGAAAGAACATAAGGGCCACTTTTAATATTGAGATATTAAAATCATAAAAGTCTTTCTTACTATTCAATCACACTGACGTTGGAAACGCTTGGCACACATGTCTGCACTTATGCTAGGTTCGCCTTTGATTATGGAACAGTCAACCTGGGCTCCTTAGTGCCATAACACTTAGTCTGTAGAACAGTCCGTGACTACACACCCACCCTAGAATTAATCGTTCCAATTAATTACACTGTTCCTCGCAGAGTTAATCAGTAGGTTTGACGACACTACCCACTGCTACCACAGACTTCTTCAGTTGCTCCACTTGCTTCGCATAGTGTATAAAGAATACTCAGGAAGACTTCCAGACAGTGTATGAGCGAAGATGTTCGAAATCCATGTTATTAAAGAAATTTATGGACGAGGCAACTTTCCTCGGATCGTGACCTGCGGGTGTACTATCTAGATCCGCTCTGCAAATAAAATAGGTGATTTTCACCCTTAGTTGTTTCAGAGGTAAATTTGAGCCTGATGTTTCTCCCCTAAACAGCTGACCTCCCCTAAAGTCTGAAGTTCTACGGAGATAGACCTTTAGGCATTCCACTGAACATAGAGATGCATCTTCTTTCAGAGGGCAGATTCTCCAGGGACCCAACCTGTTGGTGGGTAGCTTGTTCTTGGCAAGAAACATTGGCTCCGGAAAAAGGTTCAGTTCTCCCCCATCTAAGAACTGAACACGACCTTCCTCTCGCGAGAGGGCTACTATTTCACTAACTCTAGCCCCCGAAGCGAGTTCAAACATAAGTATAACTTTTTGGGTCAAATCCTTTAAAGCACACTCCTCATTGTTCATCAGCGAAGCGAAATGAAGAACCTTATCCAGAGACCATGAAACTGTTTCGGAGGTACTGATGGTCTGACCCTAGCACAGGCCTTCGGAATTTTGTTAAAAATGTCGTTAGAGAGGTCGATCTGGAAGGCATATAGAATAGGTCTTGTCAAGGCGGACTTACACGTTGATATTATGTTGGCTGCTAAGCCTTGACCATAGAGGTGGATGAAAAATGTCAAGCAGAAGTCCGTCGATATCTTTTGTGGCTTCTTCGCCTTGACAAAGGACACCCAATTCCTCCATGATGACTCATATTGTCTTCTGGTGGATTTGGACTTATATTCCTCTAAAAAGTCTATACTGTCTTTTGATATCCCGAAACGCTTTCTCACCGCTAGGGAGAGAAAATCATGAGGTGCAGGTTTCGGGTTTTCAGTGGTCAAGCGCAGACAGTCGACTTCTGAACTCGCTGGGTCAAAACTGGATCCGGTAGCGGTAGAAACTTCAGTCGTAGTTCTAATGACAGAGGGAACCATACACTGTTCGGCCACTTGTGAGCCACTATTGCCGCTTTTCCCTCGAAAGATCTCAGTTTGTCGAGGACCCTCAATAGAAGGTTGTGATGAGGGAACTGGTAAATCCTGGACCATCTGTTCCAGTCGAGGGACATAGTGTCCACTGCTTCCGCTAGGGGATCCTCGTACAGGGACACGTAGAGAGGTAACTTCTTGTTGTCTTTCGTCGCAAAGAGGTCTTTATGTATTTCTGGGACTTGACTCAAGATGAAGGAGAATGATCCTGCATCTAGGGACCATTCTGACTCTATGGGTGTGAACCTGGATAGAGCATCTGCCGTCACATTGCGGACTCCTTTAAGGTGAACTGCTGACAAGTGCCATCTTTTCTTCTCCGCTAGTCGGAAGATGGCCAACATCACTTGGTTGATTAAAGGTGACCTTGATCCTTGTCGATTCAGGCATCTCACTATCACCTCGCTGTCTAGTACCAACCTTATGTGGAACGAGCGACGAGGGGAGACTTTCTTCAATGTAAGAAGTACTGCCATGGCTTCCAGAAAGTTTATGTGAAATTTCTTGAATAGGTTGGACCAGGTTCCTTGGGCCTTCTTCCGGTGAGAATGGCCTCCCCATCCCTCCTTCGAGGCGTCTGTATGAATAGTCATAGAGGGGGGAGGTGGCTGGAGAAGCAGCAATTTCTTCAGTTGTTTGACTTTGGACCATGGCCCGAGAGGAGTACGTAGACGAGTCGGTACTGGTCTTGTCAGATCTCTTCGCGCGTTTGAAGCATATTTCCTTCAAACTCTGGTTGCATCCTTTAGCTGTGCTCTTAGCACTGGGTCTGTTACTGAGGCAAACTGGAGAGAGCCCAGCACTCTCTCCTGTTCGCGTCTTGATATCCTTTTGGAATCCAGAAGTCTTTTGACAGAACCTGCTATTTCCTTTCTCTTCTTTACGTGGATGGAAAGATGGTGTGACAGTAAGTCCCAGTTGATTCCCAGCCACTGGAACTTTTGAGATGAAGAAAGACGAGACTTTGTTATGTTGATCTTGAAGCCTAGATGTTCCAGGAACTGGATCAACTGTTGGGAAGCTTGCATGCACTCTGTCTTGGATGCAGCCCACACAAGCCAGTCTTCCAGGTAGGCCACTACTTGGATTCCTTTTAGGCGTAATTGTTTGAGAGCTGCGTTCGCCAGCTTCGTGAAGATCCTTGGGGCTATGTTTAGCCCCGAATGGCATGGCTCTGAAGGCGTAGAGTCTTTGTTGTAGCTTGAATCCTAGGTAGGGGGAGAGTTGACGACTAATTGGAATGTGCCAATAAGCGTCTGACAAGTCTATGGAGATGGTAAATGCCCGCTTGGGTAGTAAGGTCCTTATGTGTTGCAGTCTTAGCATCTTGAACTTGCAGTTCACTATGAACTTGTTGAGTGGCGACAAGTCCAGAATGACTCTGAGTTTTTCTGAGTCCTTCTTTGGAACACAAAACAGCCTTCCTTGGAACCTGATGAACTTTACCCTTCGGGATTACTCTTTTCTCCAAGAGTTCTTGAATGTATTCTTCCAGAACGGGGGTAGAGTGTTGGAAGAATCGTGAGCACAGAGGTGGAGTGCTGTGCCAGCTCCAACCCAGTCCATTCTTGATTAGGCTGTGGGCCCAGGGATCGAAGGTCCAACGATCCCGAAAAAGATGGAGTCTCCCTCCTACCGGAAGCATTTCACTTTTGCTGCTGTTGACCTGAGGCCTTGCCTACTTGACCGCGACCTCTCCTGAACCCCCTTCCCCTTGAGGGGCGTCTAGACGAGCCTTTGGCTGATCCTCTAGCTCTTGCTCGAAAGGTAGTAGACTGCGCTTCGAATGCTGGGTTAAATGCCGGAGACTGTATAGTCACGGCTTGGGGTACCCACTGGTACGTGGTCGGGGTTTGTGCCACCATCTGGGGCACTGCGGTCAAAGGAAGTTGCTGCTGTTGCTGTCTGTATGACTTGGCTGGCCGAGAGGGTAGCCTAGGCTTCTTAGTCTTCTTCTTTGGTTGGGGACCCTCATCCGGGGAAGACTTTCGTTTAAGAGATAGGCCCCACTTCTGGAAAAGGTTTCTATTTTCCGCGGCGGCCTTATCCGCTACCTCTTTGACCGCTTCACTAGGGAAGAGGTCTTTGCCCCAAATGCAGGAGGAGATTAGTTTCCTTGGCTCGTGCCTCACCGCAGCTGAGGCGAACACGAACTCCCTACAAGCCCTCCTAGCTTTGACGAAGCTGTAAAGGTCCTTCGTCACTGTGGCCAGATGTGTCTTGGCAACTACCATAAACAGCTCTTGAGCCTTGGGGTCACTTGCCATCGTCTCTAGAGTCGTTTGCAGAGACATTGAGACGGTAAGTCTTTCTTTTGTCTCTTGCTCCCTACGCAAGAGAAAATCAGAGAGCTTCGGGAAGTCTTCACCGAACTGACGTCCGGCAATATCGGCCTCCAACTTCCCGACTGAGAAGGTAAGATGGACGTCCTTCCAGTCTTTCTGGTCCATGGGTAATGCCAAGGACAGAGGTTTACACTCCTCCAAGGAGGGGCATGGTTTACCTGCCTTGACCGCTTTCAGAACAGCATTAAACCCTTTTTCCATGAAGGGGAAGGCTCTAGTAGGAGAGGCCACAAAGGAAGGATGCTTCATACTCAAAGCAGGTACCTTTGAGTTTGTGAAGCCCCTCTCCTTCAGCGAGCTTGACAGTAAGGCCTGAGCTTTAGCGTGATCAAAAACTATGACCTCCTTCGGCTCTGTCTCTTCCTTTGAGGCTGGTTCCTTCCTAAAGCGGACATAGCAGTCCCGGTACGACTCCTTGCTGGGCCAGAATTCCACCTCCTCAAGGGGGACTGAGCCCAATCTCTCCGAGATGATGATCTTCCCCGTCGTCATAGGCATGTGCTCGGCATACCTCCAAGGGTTGGCATCTGAGCACAAGGGAAGGTCCTTCACGTTGAGCTTCTTCTGGGGCCCACGTGATGCTGCAAGTCTTCACATCTCAAACTTCATTGCAGCTGCCTTTTCATTATTTTCTTTCTACATCTGCTGGATCATTCCAACGATGGAAGAAAGAGTCCTTCCCAGATTCTCTGAGATAGCAGACGATGGTGAGGGAACAGGTTCAGGGGCCTGAACCGGGGTAGCCGACTACATGTCGAATTCTTCTTCTTAATTGTCCGGAGCCTGGGTCAGCTCCTCTTCCTGGTCTTCTGCCAGAAGGTCTTTTTCAGTGTACTCATACACCTCAGACATCCTATCGTCCAGTTGGATGTCTTGTAGGGCGTCCGAGACTTCAGAATCCACTGGAATCTGAACCAACGGAATCTCCGCTTGAGGCTGGGGGATCACTGCATCCGCTGATGCCTTGGGGAAAAGGTAAGCCCTCATCTTCTCGCTTGGAAGATAGGGGCCAGAAGTATTCTTCTGGAAGCCCCTCACCCAGGTTCGAAGCTTCTACCTCGCTGCGTCCCTTGACTCGGCCGACTTAGGGTCCTCAAACACTTCGGTATTCAGGTTAGTGCAAATTGTACATACCTGCGGGTCCCAATTCCGGAGATCACCTTTGGAGACTGCGCATGCTGCGTGCCTCCTACACAAATCATGTCCGCAGAAGTTCTTGCAGCAGACGTTGCAGAATAAACTCCCACACTTCGGATGGTCCTCCTGTAAAGAGAAGAAAATTCCATGAGTATCAAGTGAACAACGTATCACCGGATAACTAATGTTAAGTATACATAGCTTAAAGTAACTAAGCTAGAAAGGAAAAAAGGAAAGACAAACTTGTATTTCCTGCCCATTCCATTGCTGTAACCTTCCAGATAATAGAATTTTTATGGTTCTTCTTTATCTAGAGTAACTGTTAAGGTATTTCCAGAGGAAAAATAGTTGTAGCTCAAACCAAAATATGTAATTTTAATATACTGGATAGTCAAGAAAGAACTCACACTCTTCACCTGTACGGTTTCACACAAGGCTGTACAAGACAACACAAGAGTGTTGGAAAAACTCAGTGTTATAATATATTTTATACTATAGTTTTCTCCATGCAGTATATCCTATACTGTAAAAATACTGGATACTGTATATAATATAATGTGCCGGCCCTCACATGCCGGGTGGCACGTACCTTAAATTAGTTCCAAAGTATACTACCTTTAGACTATTGTGTGGAAGAGCGCTGGTTCAAATATGTGTGCCGGCCGGCAGTGTCTGCCGGCTGTCAACTAAAAAATGATAGCACCTGGCTGCCGGCCGCTAATCATGGCGGCCAGCAGATCTTATGGTGTGCTTCTATTGCCGGCTGGCAATGGTATGCTACCAATGCCGGCCTGCAGCAGAAAAAGAACCAGAAAACTTCTACCAGCCCTGCTGCCGGCCATTCAGGCCCGCAGTTGGGCTAGGGTACAAACCCTAGAAGAGAAACAGAATGGATGTAAGGGTAAGAGACAGCACTGCCTCACAGCCCGGCATCCAGAAAGAGTGAACATAAGGAAGGGGAGAATGTAAATTCAGGCTTCCATCTATCCAATGCCGCCTGGCTCTACAGACAGACATGGATGTGAGACCAAGGGAGGTCTAGGGAACACTCTACAGAAGATAGGCCTTTGCCAGCCGGCAAGGGACTGAGTCAGCTCCACATATTAACCTACACTAGGTACAGATATAGAACGACAGACAGAGATGTAATGGCTAGGCCATCACTAAGGAAAGAGGGGGAAAGGGGGGAAGAGGGTCCTGAAAACTCTGCTTTAGTAAAAGATCACGACGCACCCAAGGAAGCTCATCCTAGCCTAGGGGGAATCCTAGGAGAGAGGCCGGCAATACTTGCCATCTCCTTCAGAACCAAAACAAGTTTTGGTGTTGTTATTCACAGGAAAAGAAGGACCTTATCCTTCAAACCGAGAGCAACCACACTGGACTAATCTATTAGATCACAAGAAGAAGGGATCATCTCATACAGAAACCTTCAAAAGTGGTCTAGGGAGGGTAAGCCTCCTGTGTCTGCCCTAGGCCTAGCAAAGAAATCTCATTCTCTATGCTAGAAAGAAACAGACCCAGACTAAAAAACTCTGATGTCCTGCCCCCCATTGAAGCCAGATTCACTGGAAACAGGAAAGAACAGAAACACCCTAATATAAATATATCTAAATATTTATTCAGATAAACCATTAGGGTTAACCCCAAGGCTTAAACAGAGGGAAAAGGGATTGCGCTTATTCTCCAAGGAGAAAAGAGCAACAGGGGAGTGTGAGAAAGTATACTAGGGCCCCATAGGCAACTAGCCTAGGCGCAAAGAGAATCGATTACATAAATTACCGAAACTCTCGTATACTCTCTTGGAAGAAATATCAACAATATCTTATATGTATAAAACTGCCTAAAGCTTCAATAGATTTTAAAACACTCGGAAATCTGAATATCATGCATGACAGTACTACGGCCAAACGTCTAGGCTACAAAGCATAGCGTAGGCTGGGATCGGCAAATCATTCGCTGAAATGGAAATACTAATAGCATCATATAAAGAATTCCTATGTAGAGCTAAATAGCTAAAATTAATGGACGGGAACGTCGCTCTGGCTAACTAAATGACTCATGCATGGCGAGCGACAGCGTCGAGGATGCCTCCGGTAGGCAACAGCTCTTGTATACGAAAATATCGCTATCGAATTATCTTGAAATCACCAAGAGCTTACATTTATACATAATAGAGATAATACTCAACTTTCCAGAGGCAGAAGAGGCTGGAGAAAGCATCATGAGGTTGAAAATGATCCAAGATAAGTGAGTAACATAGGGAAAAACACCAAGTTGTTGAGCTATGCAAAAAGGAATGCAGATGGCGCCGTCGGCGGCTCTATGTACGCACTCGAAGCGAGATAGGAGAGTTGTCTTGCTAGCAGCTCTCCTTTCATTCTCGTTTTTCGTTTTCTTGCCACTTGACCCATTCGAAGTGTTAATTCTGTTCAGGGTGCAGATTGCTATGTGGCGTGTCAAGAATACGTCCTCTGATATTACGCGATATCCCTGGTTGATTTAATGAGGGATATTCGCTCCAGGAGTTAGAATTCTGGGTACCTTAAGGTAAATTCTCTGGGAATATCACCATAGTCAAATATTCCCAAGGAAGCTACCCTATAGGAACTTCCATCAGGACGACATGGCCTGAGCCCAAAAAACATATATACAGTTATATAAAACTATATTTTTACCCCTACTAATATTTTAGATAGACATTAACTTTTAAACATACTGTATAATTCTTCTTATATAAATTTTGTATCCTTATTTCATTCATTGCCCTTGTTTTCAACTCACGTATGATACCAAGATTTTCATAAATTGGACCTTTCTTTATTTTTTTTAGTTAATCCACTTGAAAATCAGTTACATACCATATCTTTCCCTTCAAAACTATGCTCCAAACCCTAACCCTAAGGGAACCTTTCAAAATTAAAATCAATCTTATTTTCGACCGTACCGTGCATCCTTGATATTGAATACGATAAATCTTTTTTACATATTCTAACTG
Source organism: Palaemon carinicauda (assembly GCF_036898095.1). Taxonomy (NCBI): domain Eukaryota; kingdom Metazoa; phylum Arthropoda; class Malacostraca; order Decapoda; family Palaemonidae; genus Palaemon; species Palaemon carinicauda. Next base: position 30,729,746 of record NC_090767.1, read on the forward strand.
AGAATCAAATTCACCCAAATTCTATATTGTCTTAGCAATGTTTGTATTCTTACACTCTTTCCTAATTATTATTATTATTATTATTATTATTATTATTATTATTATTATTATTATTATTATTAGCTAAGGAAAAACCCTACTTTGAAAAGCAAGATCCTATAAACCTAACGGGAAAAATAGCAGAGTCAGGAAATGATATAAGGAAATTATTACCCGAATGAGAAAAAATTAACAATAAAATATTTTATAAACTGTAAAAATGTTAAAACAAAAGTGTCATATATAAACTATAAAAAGTCTTATATCAGCCGGTTCAGCATGGAAACATCTGTTGCAAGTTTGAACTTTTGAAGTTCTACCGATTCAACTTACTGACAAAGATCATTCCAAATCATGGTCAAAACAGCAATAAAACTTCTAAAATATTATTAGTATTCAGCCTCATGATTTTGAAGGCAAGGCTATTAGAATTAGCTGCAGGCTTAGTATTACGAACAGGAATTATCTCTCTGGAAAGATACGAAGGTAAAGGATGATCAGAAATACGAAACATTTTATGCAACATACAGAACCAACTAATTGAACTACGGTGCCAGAGATCAATATCTACATTAAGAACAAGAAATTTAATAGACCCTAAGTTTCTGTCCAACAAATTCAGATGAGAATCAGCAGCTAAAGACCGGGAAGGAGAACATTATTCGAAACAATGTAAAATTTAAGAATTAAAACAAGTCGCCAGAGTAGATCAATTATTGAAAATATCAAAATAGCTCTAAAACCAGTTTTCTATGAATTGAAAGATGATACAGAGCTAATGTGTTTGTGAAAAGTAAATTTGCTGTTTTGAATCACACATAAATGTTTATAAGAGTAATACAAAATTTAAGAAACATATCAATGCTAAGATCTTTATGTTAAGGAGCCATTGTCCTTGTTATACTTACAAGAATACTTTGAGTTTAGTTAAGAATAAACTTCAAGCCCCATAACTTGTGCCATGCAATTATTTTAGCTAGATCTCTATTATGGAATTTAGCAATCCGATATCTACATTCAGGATATGGAATTAATGCAAAGTGTGTAGCATCATCTACATATGCAATAAGCTTGTTTTTTAGACCAAACCACGTGTCTTATGTATAAAGTATGAAAAATAAAGGACCAAGAACACTACACTAAGGATTACAAGATATCACATTCCTATACTGACTATAGTGTCCATCAACACCAATTGGCGATCTATTAATTGAACATTCAATAAAGATGCTATTAAACAACCCATGCACTCCCAAATCTGCCTTTCTAGACTGGAACAGGTTATATAAATACTCAAGCTCTGACCAAATAAAGTCCAGTTGTATTTACAAGTCTCTCAGTTACAACCTAACTGCTCGTCGGCACATTGTTGACCAACGGAGTGTTAAACTACCTCCCCTGCCTTACTCCTTGATGATGCTGTCCTCAGACACTGACTAAGCCATTAACGCCACACCTGGAAGACTTTAACCTGGTTCCCAAATGTTGAAGTCAAGTTTTGCTTTTAGAGCGTAACCCTGTCAAACACTAAAGCTGAATAAGTTCTCGCTACCATCCCTGGAGACACTTTCCTGAAATCTCCAATTGGCTGTTCAAAGAAGGGGGCACCCCATAATGTATGAAGACCTCAAATCATATGTCCTAGAGCAGTACTCGCCATCAGCGACCACCCACATAGCTAAACTTTTTTAGCTCTCAATAACATTTGGGACTATATGGCTTCGCTCTCTCTCAGGGAAATGACCAGTATTGTTCCCCTGCTTCTTAATGCTGCGTTTCTCGTTGTGTTTGTACTTCATGCAATCTGTGCAACGTGCTTACACGAACCTGTGTGTCAACCAATATTGATGTATTTCCCAATAAGGTCCTGATGACCAATGTCAATGCCTTATGGACAGCCACTTCAGTGCCTTCTGGACCTCCCCTACGCCTCCATTTCTAAGGAGGTGAAAGAACTATTCAACTTTGACCGAAGTTAACGTGGTTGCGGTAGGACACAGTTGCCCACCCTCTGACGTGCCAGAGCAGCGACAAAGCAGCCCACCACCGGTACATACCACCCCTTGTTTACGCCTCAACCACCGACCTGGTCAGTCACTTACCGACACCCATCAGCCGCAGTTGGGCTACTAGCACTTCAAGTTCAGGGCTGCTACAAAGAAATTAGCGAATCGTTGTCAGTGGATAAAAATGTGTACGTATGTCATAACTCCCCCTTCACTAATCTTTTATTTTTACATGACGCAGGTACGGCTGTGTGATTCTTGATAGACACGGGTACTTACGGTTCTTTTATGCCAGGACATGACGTAGCATGTCTAAATCTGCCAAAATACGCCTGGTATCTGCCTACGGATCTGTGATACCTATGCATTGTTATAAAATCCTCAGATTAATGATTAGAATCGCCAAATATACTTGGAAGTGTCTCGTTGCTGACGTCAAATATTCAATCCTCGGAGTGCACTTCCTCTCCCATTTCCACCACCTGGCTGACGTAGCTCACCTACTGTTAGTCAATGAGGATTCATCCTCCTATACACCTCTCCAACCCATCCCCTCTCTCCTAGCTTTCCACATCAGCACACCCATGGACACATAATCCCAACTTCTCACATTATACCCAGATGTTTTCCTTTAAGAATTTTGTCAAACAACCATGGTATCAGCATAATACGGTATTTATAACCATATAGAGACGACGGGTGGCACAGTTTTCACCAGATTCTTATGTCTGTCACCGTATCGATGTGCAACCGCTAAACAAATGTTCGTCGAAAGAGAAGAAATGAGCTTTTGCCAAAAGGCCTCCAGTCTATCGTCATCAAACTTTCACATAGTCGAGATGAAAGTTGGCACTCTACGTCCGTGTTGGGAATACAAGCCCCTGAACTGCAGATAGAACAGGTTTATTGCACTTTCCCATACATTGCCGGTGTGACCTCCTACTTGCACAATCCAAGGTTTTCTCCACGTTCTACATCCTAAAGGGGAATTATCAGGTGGCCATGAACCCGGAGGAAATCCCAATACTGCCATAACCACCACATTGGGTATATAGAATTTCAATAGATCCTTTTGTTGCCTTTGTTATGCTGGGACCACTTTTCAACATCTCATGGACAGCATCCTAGAGGAACTCTACTTCTGTGAATGTTATGTGGACGACATACTTTTGTTCTCTTTTTCCAAACAGGTACACCTCCTTCATCTATGCACCATGCTCGATCACCTACAACAGAATGGCCTTGTGATACTGCACGACAAGTGCACTTTGGCGCCAACGAAGTATCATTCTTAGGGTACCACATCTCTCCTGAAGGAGTTCAAATCCTCCATGAAAATTAGCAGCTATTCAGAACTTCGTCACGGCTTCGACCATGAAACCACTGCAAGAATTCTTAGACATGATCAACTATTATCACCGTTTCCTGCCATGAATCACCACACCTTGCCCCCTCTATTCCTCCTTCAAAGGAAAGCCAAGAGACCTGAAGTGCAGTCCTATTCCAGAAAGGGCCTTCTGCAACGCAATGAAAGCCATATCAATCACTGCTGCTCTTACTTTTCCTGTGCCACATTGACCTCTCCTTTTCTTCACCGATGCTATTGACGTCACTATTGTGGCAGTTCTAAATTGCTCAGATCGCTAGCAGGTCTTTACTCAGATAGGTTTCACAATGTAAATAACAAATCCAGAAGGCTAAAATCACTGTCCACAGCACCATATGCAATAACTGCATAGCGTCTACAATGGTTAACAACACTTCGAGAAGGCTAACATTTTATTTTGTTAGACCACCGCTTTCACTTACTCTACAGACTCTACATCATTAAGAATGCTTCCAAAAGGCTTAAATCTCTGCCAAAACCCCAAAATAGTTCTAACTGCATGTCCTCTACAATGTTTACAACGATTCTAGAATGCTATATTTTTAGCAATACTACCACTAGCATTTACTGCAGAACATTTATAATATTTAAAACACTTCCAGAAGAATAAAACTACTGGCTGCACCACCATATCAACTTACTGTAGAGCCTCTCTAACGTTTACAACGGTTCCAGAGGGTTGGAATCAGTGACGAAAACACCACATGCACTCATTACACATTATCTACAATGTTTGAAACGCTTCTACAAGACTAAAATCAATGTCTGCACGGCAACATTCATTTACTGCATAACCTATATATATGTATATATATATATATATATATATACATATATATATATATATATATATATATATATATATATATATATATGTGTGTGTATATATATAGATATATATATATATATATATATGTATATATATATATATATATATGTATATATATATATATATATATATTACATATATCCACCAATATCTGAAAAGGTGTATGGCAACCTGTTGGTTTTCCTTGCCGAAATTCTTCCATCTGAAACCTCTTCCGAAAATCTCCAGCGGGTAAAACAAGTTTTTGGGAAAATTTTCTCCATGCTGCCAGAATTAGAAGTCTCAGCTAAGCAACACACCGACTGATCAGCACTCGTGAATATATGTTTTCTGTACAATGGCTCTATTAAGCCACAGTTAATGCCCCCTTAACAGATCTATCCCCCTGACCCGCTGTACGCCGAAAGCATTCCTCCTCAACATGCGTGGCAAAGAAGACTGGGTCTCCCTAGATAAGCTAAAACTATCATATCTCCTGTCAGATGATCCGCCTACCTTATGCTTCTTAAAGGCAAGGTGTCCTATTTCACATGTATGTCGTCTTTTGGGAGGAGCCATGTATCGCTCATGTATCAATCATGCTAACGATATTTCTTGTTTTTTGTATATTGTTGTTATCTCTATCCCTTTTCAATGATAACCTGTCTATTCATGAATTTTCCTGCACCATTGGGTGTTTGAATATGTGTGGGGTTCTTGACCGGAAAAGGTTGTGTAAATACTCATGTTCCGATCAAAGAAAGTTTAGTTGCATTCACAAAAGACTTCCAGTAACAACCTTATAGTTGGCCAGCATATTATGTAAGTGATTATAAGTACTCATATATATATATATATATATATATATATATATACATATATATATATATATATATATATATATATATATATATATATATATATATATATATATTTATATATATAATTTATATATATAAATATATATATTTATATATATACAGTGTTCTAAACATTATAAAGAGGCTGTGCAGAAAGTGCAAGTGACTGGATTTAGCCTTCTGGAAGAATTGTAAATATTGTAGAGGATAAGCTGTAAGTGCAAGGTTCCGTGTAGTACGTGATTTCATCCTTCTGTAAGTGTTCTAAACATTGTATATGCTGTTACAGTCGTGAGAGAGAAGGGTAATTTACCATTTAAGCAGGTGGTTTCAATGGACCATAATAATACAAAAATAGAGGTATTTGAATAAAAATACGATCTAACAAGATTTATATATAATAATGCTAAAATTATTTACAAAACATTACAGTTAAACTTAAAGTCCTTACAAAAGGAACACAAATATCATAAAGGACAGGAATGACACAATAGGACAAATGACAAATGACACTGCAGATTGAGAACACTTGAAACAAAAGCACAATTCATTATTAAACCCTTACAATAATATCACATATACTTAGGTTATAGATACATTTCAATTAAGAGGACTGCTTCCTTGCCAGACAATTAAAGACCTTTGTTTAGGGGTCGAAGAAATATAGGATGGGCAGAGCAAGTAAGAACAAGGAGTGTGAAACTAAAGCAAACAAGTTCCTGGGAAAGGACAAAGGAACGCAGTATACAGGGGAAAACAGTTAGGAAAAATATATACAATAATTACGATGATATGGGAGGTGTAATACCTCCCCGTAGAGGATCAAGCCCAGCGGAGTGGCTTGATCAAAGTTAAACACATTACATTTCGTGGGTAGGTTGAGGTCCGTGACAAGACATCAGCAAATACGTTATCGCTGCTATTGAGGTGCTTTATTTGAAGGTTGAAGTTATGAAGATATAAAGTCCATCTTAGTAAGGGCTGATTATGGGCCTAGGTGCGCTCAAGAAAGGTGAGGGGGTTTTGGTTCGTATAGACATGGAAGACCGGAGCTCCTTGTAGGTAACATTCAAACTTTTGGAGAGCAAGAACCAAACCTAAAATCTCCTTTTCTATGGTCACTGTAGGACAGCTGATGAGGCTTGAAGCTACTGGAGGTGTATCCTATTGGGTGGAGTACCCCATCAATTTCCTGCGGCAGCACTCCTCCAGCACCTGTGTCGCAAGTGTCTACTTGTAAATAGAAGGGTTTAGAAAAAATAGGACTATGTAAGACTGACTCACTACTCAAAAATTATTTTAAATGTTCATGTGCTACCTGACTTTTTTCATCTCATTCATACTTCTTTTTAGGGCTGGTAAGACTATGTAAAGGGGCAGCTACTGAAGCAAAATTATGGCAGAACTTCCTGTAATATGAAACCATACCTAGAAATCTTTTAAGGGATTTCCTAGTCTTATGTTCTGGATAGTCAAGAATGGCATTAACATTTGCAGTTTTAGGCCTGACATTACCTCCACCCACAATATGTCCCAAGTAAGTAACTGTAGCTTGACCAAGAGCACATTTTTGTAAATTTTTTGTTAACTGGGCTTTTCTTTATCTATCAAAGAGCATATTCAAACGTTTCATAAGCTCTTCTCAAGAATCTCCTATCACCAATATATCATCTAGATAAGCAAATACTCCCTATGAACCCTGAATAGTGTAGTTAATTATGCGTTGAAATGTGGATGAGGCATTTGTTAAACCAAAAGGCATTGCTTCATACTGGAATAACCCGAAAGGAGTTATGAAAGCCGATATAAGCTTGGCTCTAGATGTTAACTTCACCTGATAAAACCCTTTAAGGAGATCTATCTTAGCTACATACGCTGCTTGGCCCACAGAGTCTAGAAGGTCATCTAGACGGGGTAAAGGGTAACTATCCTTAACAGTAGCAGAATTTACTCTCCTGTAGTCTGTACACAGTCGCATGCTGACATCCTCCTTTGGTACCAATAGACATGGAGACGCCCATGGTGACTTGCTTGGTATAGCTAAACCGGCACTCAGAAGATATTCCACTTATTTCATCACTAGTTTCTGGGCCGGGCTGATGCGATAAGGGTGTTGTCTTATGGGAGCAGTTCCTAGTAGAAGTTCTATGCCATGGGTGAGGACTGTACACTGACCTGGGTTTTTCCCATGAGGTTCTTGGTAAGAGTAAATAGGATTTTCAAGTCCTTCTGATTGAAGAGGAAAAAGATGTTGACATGAGTTTTCAGTCTTTCAGAGCAGCACAATTATCTACAAAACTTCACGAATAGATGAATTCAGGTTCACTTACTTCAGGTTTCTCGTTCTTGACCTTAACATTACCATTTACAATTTTGTCTCCATAACCAGTTTCAGTATTCCTGGAATGATACCTTTTAAGCAGATTGGTATGGATAATTTGAGTACTTTTCCTTCTGTCAGGGGTTTCAATCACATAGGTATGGTTATTGACATTTTTAACTACTTATATGGACCAAAGAATTTGGAGGAAAATGGGGATCCAGGGAAAGGAAAATATGCTAACACCAGATCTCCTGGGTTGAACTTCCTAATTTTCGTTTTTCTATCATAACTATTTTTCATTTTAATTTGAGCTTTGCTTAAGTTTTCACTGGCTATTTTACGGACTTTGGAAAAGGATTCTTTAAAGTAACTCAAATATTGCTGAACAGTTACATTCTGATTAGAGTCTGGGGGCTTTAACCATTAATCTTTAATTAATGCAAGGGGTCCTCTCAATAATCTCCCATATACCAATTCAAAAGGAGAAACACCAAGGGATTCCTAGGGGAACTCCCGTATAGCAAACGACAAAAACTTTACTCCTTCATCCCAATTAAAATTGCTCTCTAAACAAAAACGTTTTTAACATTTAAATGTTTGGTGCCATCGTTCAAGTACTCGCTGATATTCCGGATGATATGTAGATGATAAGCTATGTTTTATATTTCATACCTTAAGGATTTCTGAAAAGAGTTTACGTGTAAAGTTAGAACCGCGATCAGTTTGGATATCCTTGGGGATCCCGCAAGTAGTAAAGAAACTTGAAAGGTGTTTAGCATTATTTTTACGGCAGATATATTCTTAAGTGGATGGCCTCTGGAAAACGAGTACTGGGACACATAAGAGTTGATAAATATTGATTACCACCTTTCGTCTTAGGCAAGGGTCCAACATAGTCTATTACTAATTTTTCAAAGGGCTCATGTGGAACTAACATGGGCTGTAAAGGTGCTTTAGGAATTACTTGGTTAGGTTTGCCAGCTATTTGGCATACATGACCTGTCTTTATGAAATCTCCTACGCCTTTCCTCATATTTGGTTAATAGTACTTATCAAGTATTCTATAGTAAGTTTTGTATGGTCCCAAATGACCACCTGGTCCATCATGTGCAATTTCCATTATATGAGTGCCTACTGAAGAAGGAACAACAATTTGGTATTTCTCATTCCAAGTATAAAGATCTGAATAGTTAGAAGGACGGTAAAAACGCATTAGGATACCATTATTATGATAAAAAGATGGGGATTTATTCAAAGATTTTATATGAACAGCCTTATCATGCAAACAAGAAAAAGATTGATATGACCTCTGGGCAGTTTCTAGTTTATCTCTAGACATTACCTTAGTTAAGATATCACTATCTACTACTTTTTCCTGCTTGGGACTGAGTGACTATATGTGCTGGGGCTTGTTCAAGATCTACCTTCTCATTATCCATCAAAAGTTTGTCCAAAACTACCCTATCATCCATGGGGTTATCAGTGACAATTAAATTTGGTACAATTAATTTCCCAGCTAAATCATTACCCAATAGCAATGAAACTCCTTTTACCGGCAATTCTGTATCAATCACCCCTAGTTCAACTTTCCCTTTTACAAGTGGACAATCAAGGTAGACATTGGCAAGGGGAATGGATGATATTCCAGTAAGATCCCTTGCAACCACCTCCTCACCAGTTAGATTATTCTCAACATTAGGTAAAGCCTTACTATGCAACAAAGTTAAAGCAGCTCCAGTGTCTCGTAATATAGTGACCTTAGACTTCTGTTTTTTCTCCCCCAAGGCTATTATACCTTCATACTTAAAATCATCAAACACATCTGGTATATTTGCTTGCACATGCAAAACAGGTTTACTATGGAAGGTTGAAAATCTTACGTTGGGTTTCATAAAAACAATACGGTAGTTATCAGACCCTTTACATTTAGGGTCGTTACAATTACGAATAATATGTCCTTCTTTCTTACAATAACTACATTTAGGATTATCAGAACCTTTGGGATTATCCTCCGAAATCTGGGATTTTCCTTAAACTGGTTTTACAAAAATCTCAGCTCTTTTATTAGGAATAGACTTATATATTAAGGAATAAGTGTCAGCCAAGGAAGCAGCCTTTAGTGAATCTTTCTCCTGCCTATCTTCAATGTAGAGCATTACATTAATGGGAAGTTTCCATTTAAATTCTTCAATAACCATTAAATTCATCAGTTCTTCAAGAGAAGTTACTTCAGCATACTTAAGCAATTTCTTGATAGCTCTAAGCATGTCAGAAGCAAATTCTAGGAAAGTTTGGATATATGATTTACGTAGGTTACGAAAAGCTTGTCTATATCCTTCCTCTGTTATGGAAAATGCATCTAAGATTGCTTTCTTAACCTGGTTATAATCCTTAGTGTCATCCAGATGCCTAACAACCTGAGCAGCTTTTCCTGACAATTTAGGTTTAAGGAGCCATACCCACTGTTCAGCAGACCAATTAAGGTGATTAGCAGTTTCCTCAGATACCCAAAAAATAATCCTCTGAATCATACTCTGTGAATGAGGGAACTAACTTTATATTTTTAGTCAGGTCAAAGAGAGATAGCTCTTCTTCCACCTTGATAGTTAAACTAGATTCTAATTCTAATTTAGCTTTCTCCCTTTCAAACTTTTCTCTTTCTTCCCTAGCTGGAAATTCTAACTCAGCTTTCTCCATTTCAAATTTTTCTCTTTCTTTCTCTTTCCATTTAAAAAAACTCACGTCTCTTTTCAGCAGCTTGCAAAGCTTACTCTTCCTCTCTTAAACCTAACTGAGCTTTTTCACGCTCGACTGCAAGACGTTCAAACTCTAGCTGTTGTTAAAATGTAAGGGAAGGGGTTTCTGGAACAAGATACTGCATAGCTTCGTCACCCGAGGTTCCAATATGTATATAGTGAGCAATTATCACTTTCCTAATGTCCAACTTACGCATACTAGAATGTACCTCAAGGTCTAAATGCCTAGCTACATCCATTAATTCAGACTTCCTAGCATCGGTAAGGGCATGCAATTCAGAGGAAGGATCCACCACAAACTATTGAGTATCAGACTTCGCCATTGTGAAAATTAAAAAGAAACTTCAAGAACAATATAAAGACCTGAATTAGAGTTTTACAATTCTTAGATTGCAGCGCACTTAGTTAAGCATTGACCACTCATAAAACCATAAACCAGGCATAAATAGTAACAGATTAGACAAATATTAATACACAAAACATTTTAGATATGGGAAAAGGAGAATGAATAAGGACGGACTAAAGTATTTTACTCCCGGTTCAAACCAAAATGAAGTCAAAAGGAAGTACTGTCGCTCAGCTTTCAACCGTAACTTACTACACTTTGATTTGAACGGTAACTTCACACACATATGTCGAGGCATTAACAAGATTCATTACACTTTACAGAAAATAAATATTGCAAGAGATTGGTATCTAAGGAGCCAGGGAAAGACTATAAGCACGTGAAAGTCACGACTAATTCGAGAGAAATTAATTTTTAGCAATGGTACGACAGATTAACTTTTTAACCCGTGCACCCAGTCTCGGTTATGAGAGGAGGGGGGTGAGGAAACCATGACAAGGTTACCGGCAGTCGTTTACTAAAAAAAGTGGCCACCTTCTGTCAACGAAAAATTTACGCACAATAAAAATAGATTCTTCAGCAATCTAACAAACACAAAAACAGTCCCCTAACTAACTATTACTCAGGATGTTTATATCATGTAAGGTTGAATAACGAATCACCAACTACATAAACAAACAACTGATTCTTAACGATATTGTCAATTATTACATACCCAAGAAGTTTAGCAAAAAAAAAAATCCCGGACGGGCCCCCATAATATTATTACAGTCGTGAGAGAGAAGGGTAAATTACCATTCTAGCATGTGAGTTCAATGGACCATAATGATAATAAAATAAGGGTATCTGAATGAGAATAAGATCAAACAAAATTCATATAATTATACAAAAATTATTTACAAAATATTACAATTAAACTTAGAGTCCATATAAAAGGAACACAAAGGTCATAAAGGACAGGAATGACACAATAGGACAAATGACAAATGACAAATGACAAATGACAAACTACAACCAAGTCTCGAAAAGTAATCACACTGGGAATTGAGAACACTTGAAACAAAAGCACAATTCGTTATTAAACCCTTAAAATAATATAACTTATACTTAGGTTATAGATGCATTACAATAAAGGGGATTGCTTACTTGCCAGACACTTAAAGTCCTTGGTTCAATTGCTGAGTGGAGACTGATTCAAAATTACATCTAGGGGTCGAAGAAATTTAGGATGGGTGGAGCCAGTAAGAAAAAGGAGTGTGAAATGAAAACAAACAAGTTTCTGAGAAAGGACAAAGGAAAGTGGTATAATAGGGAAAACAGTCAGGCAAAATATATACAATAATTACATTGATGTGGAAGGTGTAATAATGCTGAGCAGTAAGTGCAAGTGGTTGTGAAGCTAGTATTGTTAGCCTTCTGTAAACTTTATAAACATTGCAGAGGATGTGCAATATGTGAAACTGGATGTGTAGAAATGACTTTTAACCTTTGGAAACATTGTAAACGTTATAGAGGCTGGCAAGGATTTTCATCATTCTGAAAGCCTTCTAAAAGTTATAGAGGATGTGCAGTATTTGCAAATGGTGTTGTAGCCATTAATTTTTGCCTTCGGGAATCTTTGTAATCGTTTTAGAGGCTTTGAAGTGATTGAATGTTGTGTTCTCGCCAGTGATTTTACGAATCTGGAAAGATTCTAAACATTGTAGAAAATAATTACCATTCATTTGTGACCTGGGAGTGATTTTAGCCTTCTTAATGCATATTAAACGTTGTACAGGCTGTGTACTAAGTGCAAAAGATGGTGCAGCTAAGCATTTTAGTCTTGTGGAGGCATTCTGAAAGATGTAAATGTTGTGCAGTAAATGCATTTGATGGTACAGTCAGTGACCCCGGCCTTCTGGGAGCGTTTAAACGATGTAGGGCCTTGCTAAAAGTACAAGTGGTAATGTGGCATGTTATTTTAGCCTTCTGAAAGCATTGAAAACGTTGTAAAGGCTATGAAGTAAGAGTAAGTGGTGGTGTAGCAAGTAATGTTAGCCTTTTGGAAGTGTTGTAAACGTTGTACAGGCTGTGCAGTAAATGAAAGTTGAGGTGTAGCCATTAATTTTAGCCTTCTGGAAGCGTTTTATACATTGTAGATAATGTGTAATGAGTGCATGTGGTGTTTTCGTCACTGATTCTAACCCTCTGGAACCGTTGTAAACGTTAGAGAGGCTCTGCAGTAAGTTCATGTGGTGGTGCAGCCAGTGATTCTATCCTTCTGGAAGCGTTTTAATAAATGCAAGTGGTGGTATAGCTCTTAAATATAGCATTCTGGAATCGTTATAAACGTTGTAGAGGACGCGCGGTATGTGCTATTGGGGGGTATAGCCAGAGATTTCAGCCTTCTGGAAACATTCTTAATAATATAGAGTCTGTGCAGTTAGTGAAAGCAGTGGTGTAACAAGAAAAGTTAGCCTTCTCGAAGTGTTATTAAACGTTGTAGACACTATGCTGTTAGTGCATATGGTGCCGTGGACAGGGATTTTAGCCTTCTGGATGCGTTATTTACATTGTGAAACCTATCTGAGGAAAGAACTGCCAGTAATCTGAGCAATCTGGAACCATTGTAAACGTTGAAGCTCCTGATGTGCAGTAAATGCAATTGGTTCTGTAGAGTCAGTCTGAGAAAAGAATTGCCAATGATGTGACCCTTCTGTAAGGGGTTTAAACGTCATAGAGGCTGTCTGATCAAAGGTCTAGTATTTATTTTAGTCTTCTAGAATCGTTCTAAAGGTTGTAAAGGCTGTGCATTAAATAAAAGTGGTGGTGAATCCAGTGGATCTAGCCTTCTGGAAGCATAGTAAACGTTGTATAGGATAGGCAGTAATTGCATGTTCTGGTAATTTTAGGGTGCTGGAAGCATTCCAAACATTTTAGACGCTCTACACTATGTTACTGTGGTGGGCAACCAGTGAACTTTAGCTTTCTGGAAGTGATACAAATATATTAGAGGATATGGAGTAAGTGGAAGTGATGGTATAACTAGTGATGTTGAACTTCTTTAAATGTTGTAACTGTAGTGGAGGCTGTCCGAGGAAAGAACTAACAGGGAATTTAGCATTCTAGAAGTGGTGTAGAACAGCTCAGAGGATTTCCATTGGGGGCTCGTAGTGTATTAGCCAGTAACTTTAGCCATTTGAAGCCTTATAAACATTCTATAAGCTGTCAAAGGAAAGTACTACCAGTGCTTTTGCCCTTATGAAAGTGTTGTAAACATTTTAGAGGCTTTTTGAGGAGAAAAATGGCTGTGATTATAACCTTCTAGAAACGCTGTCAACAGTGTAGATATTCTGCAGTAAGTACATCTTCTTTGTCTGCATCTTTTCCCACTTTATGTGCATTCGATGTTCCTGGCCAGCGTTCTCCATCTACCTCTGTCCCACACATCATCACTGGTTAATCACTTTGATCGAAGGTCATCTGGGATACAGTTCATCAGCCTTCGCTTTGGTCTCCCTCTCCTTCTCCTTCCCTGTACCTCCATTTCCATCACTCTCCTCCAATATACTGTCCATATCTTCTCATGATATGACTATATCACCTCAATCTGCTTTCTCGAATCTTATCAGATAGTTCTCTAACTCCTGCAGTACCCCTAATTACCTCATTCCGTATCTTATTTCTTCTTGTCACCCCACACATCCATCTCAACATTCTCATCTCTGCCGCATCCAGCTTTATTTCTTCTGTCTTCTTTATTGCTCACGTCTCTGCTCCATGAATCATTGTCGGTCTCATAACTATCCTATGCACTTTACCTTCTAACTTAACCGCTATCTTCCTGTCGCATGGTACTCCACATACTTTATTCCAGTTCCTCCATCCTGCTTGTATTCTGTGGTTTATTTCTGCTCCCAGATCACCATCCTCGGCAATTGTTGATCTTGTGAGTACATGTGGTGTTTTATAATTTAGTTTTAACCTTCTGGAAGCGTTATCAACATTGTAAAGACTACCTGAGGAATGAAGTGCTAGTTATTTCAGCTTTCTGGAAGCATTCTGAATGTTGCGTAGTCTCTGCAGTACATATAAGTGCTGGTGTAGCCAGTGAGATTAGCTTTCTGGAAGAGTTGTGTAGGTCATAGAGTGTTTGAAGTGAGGGCATGTGGTGTGAAACCAGTGATTTTATCATTCTGGAAGTGTTATACTAATTGTAGAGCCTGTTTGAGGAAAGCTTTTTGGAAGCTTTGTAAACGTAGAGGCTGGGAAGTGTGTGTATATGGTGTTATGACTAGTAAATTTAGCCTTCCGAAAGCATAGTAAATGTAGTAGAGGCTGTGCAGTAAATGCAAGTTTATGTGTCGCCGGTATTTTTAGCCTTTTTGAAGAGTTATAAAAGTTTTAGAGGCTGTGCAGTAAAAGCAAATGGTGTTGTAGACAGAGGTTTTAGAGACTATCCAGTGATAGCTTGCGTTATAGCAAGAGATTTCAGCATTCTGGAAAACATTGTAAACTATATAGAGGGTGTGCAGTGAGACCTATGGTGTTGTAGCCTTCTTGAAGTGTTGTAGACTATGTTCACTGAATACAAGTGGTGGTTCAGATAGTGATTTTAGTCTTCTGGAAGGGTTGTAACTTTGTAAATTCTTTCTGTGGAAAGAGATCACAGTAAATTGAGCATACAGGAAGCATTGTAAATGTTGAACTGGCAAAGTGAGTGTAAGTGGTGTCATCGTTAGTAGTTTTAGCCTTCTAGAATTTTTGTAAAAGTTGTGCTGTCTGTCATAGGCCAGTGATTTGATAATTCTGAAAGCGTTGTATACATTGTAGAGGCTTTCTGAGCAAATATCTGGCAGGGATTTTAACCTTCAAAAAGCGTTTTAAACAATGTAGAGACTTTTCAAGGAAAGAAATGACTCTAATTGTAGCCTTCAGGAAGCGTTGTAAACAGTGTAAAGGTTGTCTGAGGAAAGAACTGACAGTGATTATAGCCGTCTTTAAGCCTTCTAAATGTTGTAGAGGTTAGGTAGTAAGTGTCATTGATGGTATAGACTTTTAATTGATTCTTCTCTAAGCTTTGTACATGTTTTAAGGGCTGCCCAGTAAGCGTAAGTTGTGGTGTAACTACTGGTGTTAGTCATCTGGAAATATTTGTAAACGTTGTAGAGTCTGTGCAGTAAGTGCCTCTGGTGTTGTATCCAGTGTGTCATGAAGCAAGTGTTGATGTTGAATATCTTATTGTCTTAATGAAATCACTGCCGTTGTTCACAGAAATAATATTCATTAACGATGAATTTACATATTCTTTGCAACCATTCATTAACGAAAATGCCCCATTTGTAGTCTGCACATAGCCCAAGTATTTTGAAATTCCCATTCCTTTATCTCTTGATTAGATTTGATACATTACCATTTATATTCAATGCAGATAAAGCAGTTTTTGATGAAAAGATAAAGTGAGTTTCAGCAGTGTGCAAAGGTCTTCTGCTAGACTGATGCAACAAAGGAAAACATTATAGCATCTTGGGAGAATTGCCTAGAGAGAATCTTAACTCATTTTGTTAACTTCAAATATCTACGAAGATTTACTTTAATATCATGACGCCAATATCAGTTGCAGAAAAGTTCCACTGATTACATATTCAATAAAAAGTAAAAGTATACGGCTGGTGGTAGGCGCAATGGCGTTATGGAATCGCAAAATACAGGTATGCTATCACCTATCCTGTGCGACTTTCAAATGGATTGAAATATACTAACATGTACATTTGCCTGCAAAGTGATGGGTAACTTATTCGAATTTTTTTGCTCAATTGGTTAAAAACTATATTCTTTTATATCATACACATTTTACTTTTTCTCTGGGAAATATTTTCGAAATGATATATGCGAGGATTTAATTTCTTTTTACAATAAACATTGTTGTCATATTTACATGATAAAAATACAAAATTTGAAAAAAAGCATGAAATATTATAAAACCTTTTGTTCATTTATGGATGGGAACACATTAGAATCTATCATAAATTATAAGACTCTATATTTCTTTTTTATTCTATTATTGTATGTTCATTTATATTTATTATTAACTCAAATTATTCAGATGCAGTATCTCAAATAATTTAGTTAAAGCCCACTTTTTTACATAAGAATATTCCTCATTATGAAAGTTTTACTTTGATCGATTCAGCAACTATTATGTCATCCATATTGATGTGAAATAGGTGAAATCCATTAACCCAGTCAACTGATAGTGAGAAAGGAAAGATACAGTATTCTTAAAATTGGTAATAAATGAGAAATTAAGACTTCTGAAGGTCTCCAGAGACAGTCACATGGAGTTTCCCTCTTCATCTCAGAAGACATTTATTGAAAACTACTTTATCTTAAAAGTAACCCAAAACTCTCTATACATTCAGTCTACAGTGATTTCTCACCTTACCAGCAAAACAAGATTTCTATCTCATGCTTAGCATTCACCAACAGGAGAAAATTACAAGACAAAAACTGTCCTTATCAGCAGCTCTGCCTGAAAGAGCTCTTATCACAACGTTGGTCCTCCTCACCCCCATCCCCCAAGGCCTCACCTTCCTCAACAATACATGTGGCAACATACGCTCGGTTGGAGATAAGAGATAGCGGTTAGACTAAAGCTCCCTCATCTCTTCACTAGTAAAATTAACAATTAAATTATACCTAAAATTAGATTATCTTATTCATAATTTGTTCAGTCGAAGCATACTATTTATAAGAAAAATAAATTGAATATGATAGGTATGCGTAGCCTTTATCACTGAGCAGAATGATAACACCTCTGAACGCCTTATCACGCGGGAGAGATAAAGTCTGTAGCTGATAAGAAGATTCACAACTGTCAGTCCTAGATTGTGCATAGTGTCGAAAGCATATACCTCTAAAGTTATTTGAAATCAACTCTCTCTGCTTTTCAGAAGCTCACTACAGGGATATTTATTATAAAAGTGATCAAACAGAACTTAACAAGTATCAAATGAAAAGTGAGAAAAAACTAGAGCATTTACCAAAGCCTGATAAATAGAGTGAATACGAGTTTGAAGATAACTCTTGGATATCAAAAGTTAATTAAGAGGTGAGTTCAATGTTACTTTCAATGACCAATCAAATGTTATGTTAACTATATTGACCGTGAAGTTTATCTTTATTAGAGATATCATTAATAGCAATAAAAACTGTTGAATTTCTGCGAAGTTTCTTCATATAAAAATTTAATTAAATTTTGCTAAAGAAAATCTTCAGAATATGATTATAAGTTAGTCTATGACAGAGGGTCCTCATCATCCAGATCTTTGCACTAACAATGTCTCCTTTACTATATATAACTCATTTCCTCCTAATAGAGTTGAACCGAAGAATCTCCCATTTTAAAGCAAGATTGATCTTGTCAAAAAAACATAAAAGAAATGAGAACATGAGTGCTAACTCTCCTTTATAGGTGCAATTAAATGCATATCCTATATACACATTTATTTGATATTTATGGTGTAAAACAAAACATATTGAGATGATGTAATTACCAAAAGGAGATCATAAAACAGAAGTTAAATCAGGTATTCTTCAACAATTAAAGATTTACTTTTTCTTGTATTTTCTCAATTTATTTGGCATGACAATGAATCTTAAACTCATGGATATTATCAATGATCATATCTAATATGACCAAAATAAAACAATTTCATATTGTTTGGTCAAATTTATTATTTGTGATATTCGAAGAGGATAATATAGGAAAACTATGTTCAGACTTTGTCATAAAAAGATTTATTGTGCTGTGAAACAATATTTTTTGTTATAATTAGGAGACATGACTGAGGTGTTTTATCAAGGTAAATTTGTGAAACCTTTGCTACAAATTGAACATTTATTTTTATTTTCTTCTATGTGAATTCATCAATTCAAATTGTTACTCTGACAGTAGGGTGCTGTTGAAGAGTTTTCTACGGTGTGCTTTGATGAACTCATCAGCAATATCTGTCAATTCTAGTTGGACTTTGTGGTGGAGGGTTGAGGGTCCGAGATTGGTCATTCTATTCTTGATGTGTGTCTCTAGCAATCTAATAACTTATAGTGTTTTTCAGCTCCGGCTGACATGGGTGGTAACACAAAAAAGGATAAACAGTGAACATATCTTGGAACAAGCATCTGCATCTGCATATGACAATACGTCCATGAGTGTATCTGGATGTGGGCCTTTTAAGGAACACAACATCATTTCCCATCATCAGAGCTCATAGCAGAGTGACAGCCAGATTGGCAGGTCATCTCTCCTTTGCAATATCTACGTGGTGATGTCTTCAAACAGAATGAAAAGCTATGTTGCAAGTATAGGGACCAGAAGCAGTATGCTAGAAACTGACAGACATTCTTCTGCTGAAAACCTATCCTTCAGCTGTTGTAAAAGGTCATCAACCAATGGGATGACCATTTTTCTCTTTTATTATTCAAGCGGTGTAGCTGACTCGGTGTTACTTGGATGCCGTTGCACTCAAGTTGAGCGTGGCATGGTTTCAATTGATCCAACTTTCTCTGCAATGTCTTTCACTTCATTGTCGTACCACACTGCTGAAACTCAGCATTAATATTATCTCTGAGCCGTTGGAAATCTTGTGTGAAACCGCAACTATATGAATGCCCAGCTTTTGTACCTTTGATATCAGAGATTTAACGTAATCCAAGCTGTTTTTCAAAGTCACAAATGATATCACATGTTCAAAATTCTAAGCAAATGACAACATGGTAATAAAATTCCAAGAACAATTCAGCACGCACATGGCGTTCAACCGACCGAGTTTTGCCCAGGCCTATCAGTTGTTGATGCTTGGCTTGAGGGCAGTAAACATGTAGCACAGTTTCAAAGACTCTTTGTAGCTTCGGTGAGTTATCTGAAATAAAACTAATACCCAGAATATGTCAGGTCAATCATGTTTGATTTTTGTGGTAGTTCACTGCATCTGACAATAGCAGTATTCACGACATGGGCATGACAGTGAATGTAGGGTGCCCTTGGAGAAACATCCTTTATATGCCAATGAACTCGTGTGCGCTCAGATAACCTTGAAGAGACACAGTCATATGCTTGTTCTCCTTTGTAAGCCAAATATAGGTTTTCAGATGTGAGAAACTCTATCAAACCATCAACTATGGCTCGACCTGTTGTCCAGTAAAAATTCTTGAAATCCAATAAGATCTCAAAATTTTTTGGACTATCATAGTTTGAGATCATGTTTTGATACCGCAGACACACAATAAGATCTTGTTGGTTTGTATATTTTTCTGTGACTCCATCTAGAAATAGGGAATAAAATGTAATATATCCATATAATGATTCAGTTGGTTTGGCTTACAACATATTCCCAGTTACGTGGACCATTTTCTCTTGTATTGTATATTATGTGTATTAAGCATTTTTGAAGGCAGTGACAAATGTTCATGTATTATTTCATCTCTCCTCTCATCATCCTCTAACATAGCAATGAAATTGATTTCTTTCTTTGGGTAGATGACTAATCCCCCTTATCGTCGTGATGGCCACGTAGTGATATGCCTTGTTACCCAGGTAGCAAGACACCATCAGTATTTTTTTTGAGAGCATGCAAATTTGTCTCCTGATTGGAATTTTTCACCTTCTGTACTGCAGAGTTGATGCAATGGTATAAAGTTGAATAATTACAGAGAACTGTGACCCTCGGTTAGCAGCTTCGATGTGGAAATAATGAATTATTATAGTTAGACAGCCAATCCTCTTTTCAAATTGCCTTCAATAGTTTTTGAGAAAGAGACTTTACAGAGACACTATGTTACCCACCAAATTCATATACATGGGTTGGTTTGATCCTAGATAAAGTGCAAAATGCTCATAGACCTCCCTCCATAGGTATGGCCTCACTAAAGGCAAGACAAAAGACGTGAAGTTAGGTCCGCTTCAGGAAGCTCCCTTCTGCAATGCAAAGAATATCTTATCACTTGCTGCTGCTTCCAGCTTTCCCCTACCTTTCGCCCCTCTCCTTCTCTTCACTGATATTAGTAACGTCGCTATAGGTATAGTACTCGAGCGGGTGTTCGGCCTCTCGTTACGCCCATCTGCCTTCTTCAGTGAAAAAAAAATATCGAAAGTGGAATTTGTTACCTCTTGTTCATATCAATATCACCAGAGAATCGTGATCTTTGATTTTCTGGCCTTTCCTAAAGGTGTTTTACAGTCTTGCTCCTATTAATATATATACTACTTGTTTGAATACCATGTCCTCTTTCTCTTAACTAAAAGGTATTCCAGTGTACATATAGTGATATTTAGAATAAATAAAGAATTATGGCTGAATTTCTGATTGAACGGCATTGTGGTAGATTGGTTTGACGAGTTGGTGCTTGTTGGAGCACTAAACATTATCTCAAGTTTGTTGACACTTGTTCGGTCACGTGTTCGGTCAATTAATAAATGTTCGTATGTAAACGCTTAGATGGTATTTCTTTTTGTATAAATTGTTATCTATTGTCAATAGTTTTAGGCTTTTATTTTTTTGGGTATGAATTGTTCACTACTTATTGTCAAAGAGTTGTTTCTACAAAAATACAAACCATCTTCCTTTAATAGAAGTATCACTTCGGCAAACCCGAATGTTTATTTAAATTTTACTTAGGTAATTAGATTTGTTGGCATGTGGAGGGTAGGCTCCACTCACTAGCCAAGTAGAGCAACTCTCACTTTGACTCCGGCCCCAATTCAGTATGAACGTGCTTCTCTAAACTTCTGTATTTACTAATATGATTAGCAAACTATAGCCAATGAGAATGCATTAATCCTTGAGTCACTGTAATTACCCTACAGGGTTGAAGATACAAGTAAATACCTTTTACCAACCCCCGTCCCCCACTTCTGTTACGTGCAAAATGTGACATAGATGGCTGTTAGTTTTAGTAAAACCAGGTCATATTTCTAAATAGAGGTTAACATTATGATAATATGTTTATTCTTTATGTGGTGTCACTGCATTTGTCTTCTTGAATAAAACCTCTGAAAAAATTGGAAGTTGAAGAGCGGACCAATCGTCGGACCTTCGAGCGAAAAAGTGCACCAGAGCCATGTTGTCCGTGCAAATGACAAACGGCCAGCCTTCTAAGAAGTGGTGGAACCCATACATTTCCCTCAATTCTTGGTCAAATGTGGAGTATCCAGATTCCACACTAGATGGTTTCCTACCGAAGAAGGCCATAGGATGGGGTTACTCCTTGAGTACTCTTTGTCTTTTTGAGAGAAATAGAGGGCCCGAAAGTAGTGACGATGGCTGCATGGAACCAGTAATAATGGTTGACCATGAACAAAAATTCTTGCATTGCTTTGATGGGTGAGGGTGTGAGGATTTTATGAACAGCTGGTACCATCTAAGGGAAGGGATGAACTCCTTCAGGAGTGATGCGGTACCCTAAGAAGGATACTTCTTTGGCACCAAAGGTAATCTTGTCGCACCCCAATGCAAGGCCGTTCTATTGTAGGCAGTCGAGCACGACACAAAGTTGATGAAGGTATTCCTCTCTGAAGGAAGAAGACAGGAGTGTGTCGCCCTTGTAACACACTCTGAAAGGGAGGTTGCTGAAGATACCATTCGGGAGGCGTTGAAAATTAGCTTCATCACTATTAACGCTAAAAAAAATGATGATTGTAGCTATATGCATTGAAGTGGGTGGTGATGGGGGTCTTGGGGATGTCTTATGGGTTCATGGGCATCTGATAATACCCCTTCACTAAATCAAGTATGGATAAAACCGTCGCTTTGTTTTGAGTAGGAGGTAATTGTGGCAAGGTTTTGTTCGGAGGCAGTTAATTAATTTTTTCTACTTGTTCATATGCCAGTAATCCCCACACAAGTGCAGGGAGTTTTCTTTCTGCAGGACAATATGTAAGGACAATAAGCATGAGCTTGAAGCTTTCGGCAAAGTTACATATCTTTAATTTTGGCAAAAAAATTTTAGTGATTGTAAAACAATTCGGCAAATGACACTTGACTCTGGCGAAAACTGATGGCTCCATTGTCTTGATATAGTGATCAATACTTTGTTTAGTGGAATGGTAGGCATATTGTGAAGTTTAGGACAGAACAATTCTAAGTATGATGTGAGGAGGTGGGCGTAGGCATCCGTGGGAGAGCTGATGTGGAGAGTAATTTTGTAGGCTGTGTGTCGACGAGTAAGAGTCTGTGTTTACTAACTATCGTTGAGTAATCTCATCCAAGAGGTGGAAATGGGTGAGGAAATCCACACCGAGGATTGGCAAAGGGACGTCAGCAAAGAGAAACTTTAAATTATATCTGGCACTCACAAAATATAACATAATGGCCTCTTAACACGGGGTAGAGATCACAGATCGTTTGGCAGCTACTATTTGGACTCTGGTAGGCTTAGACAGACTAAGTTTTCTCTTGTAGAGAACAGCAATCACCGGTGTCTACCAAAAGTTGCTTGCTGTACTTCCATCATGTAAATTGTAAAGAGTACAGATATGGGAGGCCACTGCCAGAAGCCCTGGTCTTCTTAAAGTCTTGAGGTCACTGACCACTGTTTGCACATTTTTACACAGTAACTATGAATTTGGGGTCGTAGTAACATATACGCGGTCAAAGTGCATCATATATATATATATATATATATATATATATATATATATATATATATATATATATATATATATATATATATATATATATATATATATATATATATATATAGGTTGTGCAGTAAATGAATGTTGCCGTGCAGACATTGATTTTAGTCTTGTAGAAGCGTTTTAAACATTGTATATAATGTGTAATGAGTGCATGTGGTGTTTTAGTCAGTGATTCCAACCCTCTGGAACCGTTGTAAACGTTAGAGAGGCTCTGCAGTATGTTCATGTGGTGGTGCAGCCAGTGATTCTATACTTCTGGAAGCGTTTTAAATATTATAATTGCTCTTCAGTAAATGCAAGTGGTGGTATAGCTAAAAAATAGAGCATTCTAGAATCGTTGTAAACGTTGTAGAGGACGAGCAGTAAGAACTATTGGGGGGTTTTGCCAGAGATTTAAGCCTTTTGGAAGCATTCTTAATGATATAGAGTATGTACAGTGAGTGAAAGCGGTGGTCTAACAAAATTTTTTTTAGCCTTTTCGAAGTGTTGTTAACCATTGTAGACGCTATGCAGTTATTGCATATGGTGCTGTGGACAGTGATTTTAGCCTTCTGGATGTGTTATTTACATTGTTAAACCTATCTGAAAAAAGAACTGCTAGTGATCTGAGCAATTTGGAACCATTGTAAACGTTGGAGCTGCTGCTGTTAAGTGAGTGCAATTGGTTCTGTACAGTCAGTCTGAGAAAGGAATTGCCAATGATATGACCCTTCTATAAGGGTTTAAACGTTATAGACTTCTGGAATCGGTCAAAAGGTTGTAAGTAGAAGTGG